>NW_017672488.1:0-45235 GCF_001879085.1 Nicotiana attenuata
ATAGAGTCTTGGCTCGTTGTGAAGAAACTAACCTCGTTCTCAATTGGGAAAAATGCCATTTTATGGTTGAAGAAGGTATAGTGTTGGGCCACAAGATTTCAAAACATGGGATTGAGGTAGATAAGGCGAAGATTGAGGTGATTTCAAGGCTCCCTCTCCCTACTTATGTCAAAGGGGTGAGGAGTTTTCTTGGGCATGCCGGGTTCTACCGACGGTTTATCAAAGACTTCTCGAAGGTTGTGAATACCCTTTGCAAGTTGCTAGAGAAAGATGCCAAGTTTGTTTTTGATGAAAAATGCATGGGGGCCTTTGAACTTTTAAAGCACAAGTTGACCACTACCCCTATCATAACCGCACCTAATTGGAGTTTGCCTTTGAACTAATGTGTGATGCTAGTGATGTTGCAGTGCGGTGTTGGGTCAACGGGTTAACAAAATGTTCCATCCCGTGTATTATGCAAGTAAGACTATGAATGAAGCTCAACGGAATTACACGGTGACGGAGAAGGAGTTATTGGCCATTGTATTTGCCATGGAGAAATTTCGGCCCTATCTTATGGGGGCCAAGGTGATTGTGCACACGGATCATGCTGCCCTTAGGTATTTGATGACCAAGAAGGATTCCAAGGCGAGATTGATGAGATGGGTGTTACTTCTTCAAGAATTTGACTTAGAAATAGTGGACCGGAGGGGAAGTGAGAACCAAGTTGCGGACCATTTGTCCCGGCTGGAGGAAGAAGGGAGGCCATGTGACGGCCTTGAGATAAATGATGCATTCCCCGACGAGCAACTTCTTTCTGTGTCAATGTGTGACATGCCATGGTTCGCGGACATCGCTAACTTCATTGTGGCCGGAATTGTCCCGTGTGATCTCTCTTCCAACCAAAGGAAGAAACTCAAGCTGGATAGTTTGGATTTTTATTGGGATGATCCGTACTTGTTTAAAATTTGCACGGATGGTGTGATTAGAAGATGTGTCCCGGAAGGTGAACAATTGAGCATTTTGGAGGCTTGTCACTCCTCCCCCTATGGTGGCCATCATGGAGGGGTGAGGACGGCTTCAAAGGGGCCGACTTTGTTTAAAGATGCTAGTGACTTGGTAAAGAGATGTGATGCATGCCAAAGGGCCGGGACAATTTCAAAAAGGGATGAGATGCCTCTCAATATGATTCTCGAGGTGGATATTTTTGATGTTTGGGGCATCGATTTCATGGGTCCGTTCGTGAGCTCTTGTGGGAACACTTATATTCTCGTGGCGGTGGACTATGTCTCAAAGTGGGTTGAAGCCGTGGCTTTACCCAACAATGAAGCCCAAAGTGTTGTGGCATTCTTGAAAAAGAGTATCTTCACAAGGTTTGGCACCCCTCGTGTTATCATTAGTGATGGGGGGTCTCACTTTTGCAACAAGGCTTTCGACTCATTGCTTGCTAAGTATGGAGTAAATCACAAAGTGACCACCCCCTATCATCCTCAAGCTAGTGGTCAAGTGGAAGTGTCCAACCGAGAAATAAAGAGTATCTTGTCCAAGACGGTAAATGCTAATAGGACCGATTGGTCGAAAAAACTGGATGACGCTTTATGGGCTTACCGGACGGCTTACAAGACCCCAATTGGTACGTCCCCGTACTGGTTGGTGTTTGGGAAGGCTTGCATCTTCCGGTGGAATTGGAGCACAAAGCTATGTGGGCCTTGAGAAAGTTGAACTTGGAATGGGATGTTGCGGCAAATCTCCGTGTTGAGCAACTTAATGAGCTTGATGAGTTTAGATTTCATGCCTACTCCAGCTCGTCCTTGTATAAGGACAAGATGAAGTATCTTCATGAAAAATATGCTCGGGGAAAGGAATTCAAGGTTGGTGATATGGTTCTTCTTTTCAACTCCCGGTTGAGGTTATTTCCGGGCAAGCTCAAGTCAAAGTGGAGTGGGCCATTTGAAGTTGTATGTGTAACTCCGTTTGGTGCTCTTGATCTCAAGAACAAGAGTGGTGAAGTTTTCCGGGTCAATGGGCATCGTGTCAAGCATTATTTGGGGAAGTTTGATGACAGCCACGTAGTGGCACTCATTCATTTGAAGTGATGTGATGGTAGCATGCGTCGTGCCGCGACGTTAAATCAGGCGCTTCTTGGGAGGCAACCCGTATCTTTTTCTTTATCGTTGATTTTCTTTGTAGCTTAGGATTTTTGAGCTAATTATTTGTGAGATGTTGCAGGGATTGTGTTAAAGCAGTGCAAAACAAAGGAAAAACACTGGTAGTCTCTGAAGTTGCCAGTGCGGACTGCGGTGCACTTTTGTGCGGTCCGCGCTGGCATGTTAAAAATGCATGCTCTCTGAAGTTTTCCACCGCGGCCGCGGTCAAATTTGTGCGGTCTGCGGTGGACCTTCACGTTCGCGGTACACTTTAACGCGGTCGCGAGGTTGCCTTCTGACACTTTGGATTTTGAAACCCAGCGCGGTCCGCGGTCACTTTTGTGCGGCCGCGCTGGTAGGTAAGTGTGGGGCCCCCAGTTCTTCTATAAATAAGGCCCTAGGGTTTCATTTACCCTTTTCGCACTTTGAACACTCAGAGCTATAGGACACTGTTCATCCCCTTCTAAGACTACTTTTCTGAATTGCTTGGACTAATTGCATTCCGTCTTCACAGACTTGGTAACATTTCATCCATTTGTGATTAATTAATTTCTTATTTTCATTTTTTATGGCTTGTGAGTAGTTTAGCTTCTTCTTTTTCTTTAATTGTTAGTTTAGGTTAGTTTAAAACCAGGGTAATGCACCAAATATGCTTAATTAATGGGTGAACTGAGTAGGGACAAAGTAGGTGTAAAAACTTGAATGGCAAAATATGCACCCAAACTTAGTACCCATAAACCCTAGCTCAGCGCGGTCCGCGGTCACTTCTGCGCGACCGCGCTGCCCTGACGTGGTCCGTGTTACAATTTTGTGCGGTCCGCGGTGCTTTTGTGATTGACAGGTAATTGTCACCAGCGCGGCTGCATTCATGTTTGTGCGGTCCGTGCTGGCCCACCGCGGCCGCGTTGCATTTTTGTGCGGACCGTGGTGGGCGATTTAGAGGATGTGAATTTTGGGCCTTTGCCCAGCGCGGACCGCGGTTAAATTTGTGCGGTCCGGGGTGCCTCTAACGCGGACGCTATCAAGTTTGTGCGGTCCGCATTGCTAGGTTCTGCAATCTGTTCTGCTGCTGTGTACTGATATTATCTCTGCAATCTATTTTGATTCACTTGTTTCACTGCATGTGCTTAAACTAACAATGTTAGATGCTTATCTTTGCAGATAATGGTAAAACAAAGGGGCACTAAACAATCTCAACAACCCGGGAGAGGTGGTTCCTCCCGAGGGGGTAAAGGAAAGCGAATTACAAAACTCACTCCCCAGGCTCGGGAGAACATCAAAAAGACTCGCAAATTGATACGAGCTGCTGACAAGGCTGCGTCTCATTCATCCGGGAGTGAGTATGTGCCCTCCAAAGATATCTCCTCTGATTCAGTCCTAACATATATAACTGACCCACTCCACCTAGCTGATACCCTTTCACCATCACCTATCTCCAAAAGACCAGTGACTGTAGTCTCGAATTCTTCTGACGAGTCCGCAGCTGGTAGTGAGCAATGCTCCACCTCCCCCACAACTTCATTATCTGGGGAGAGTGCATGTCAAGATGAGGGAGGTGAACCTCAGGTTGGGGGGATTGAGAGAACTAGGAAGCCTGATGTCACGACCCCAGTTCACCCTCTATGAACATGTCGTGATGGCACCTAGTTCCTACAACTAAGTAAGCCTAACAGTGCAGAATAACAGATTTAACACTTTTGCGGAATAATAAATAAACTGAACTTACAAAAATAACAACTCAGAAATATGCGGAAGTCTATAACTAAATCCCGAACCCGGAAACTCACGAGAAACACAGGCTAATAGAATATAATAGTTTGCTCTACACCAGAATGTCTAAACAACATGGAAGGAAAGAAAAGAGCTATCTGCTAAGCCGGAACAGAGTAGAGACTCCTGGTCTGCGGAAAGTCTCCGCATAGCTCCTCGCCTCAAGGGTAGTGTGCCTGAGTAGAGGACCGTATCTGCGACTACTATCTCGCAGGTGCGTAACCGCTTCTGCGGTTAAACTTCCGTACCTGCAGAAACTGGAGGAACACTCGAATTTCACTCTTGCGGTGGTCTAGCCGCTTTTGTGGTTCCCAAGCCGCAGAAGCGGAAATACCAGATGACAGAACCTTTAGCAATTCATTCAACTTCAAAATTTTCCGTCAACCACCCGAAATCATTCCGAGGCCCCCGGGACCTTAACCGAAAGCACCAAAACCACCTAATACCTTATTCAAACTTGTACCAATCTTAAAAACACGTAAAACAATGCCGGAAACCCGAATTAATCGAAGATTCAAGCCTAAGAACCTCAAATTCCAACCAAACACGCTTTCGATCAAAAACCTAACCGAACCTCGTCCGAATGACCTAAAATTTTGCACACACATCCCAAATGACATGACGGAACTACTGTAACTTCCGTAATTCCAATCCGACCCTCGGATCAAAAACTCACTATCGGACCGGAACTTCAAAAATTCAAACTTCGGCATTTCAAGCCTAAATGAGCTACAGACTTCCAAAATACATTCCGAACATGCTCCCAACCCCGAAATAACCTAAAGGAGCTAACCGAACCACCGGATTTCCGTTCCGAGGTCGTCTTCACACTGTTCCGACTACGGACCACTTTTCAACACTTAAGCTCTCATTTAGGGACTAAGTGTCCAAAACTCTCGGAAACTCAACACCGAACGTCCCGGCTAACTAAAATAGCAGAAATGAACTTAGGGGAAACAGTTAATGGGGCGTAAATTCTTAAGACAACCGGCCGGGTCGTCACATCTGAAGTCTGGGAGGATCGGTTTGTCAGTCAAATGGCCTTGCATAAGTTTAGGGAATCGTGGCGTTTAGGAAGTTGATACCGGAGAGGACTTTTATTGACACTGACCTTTTACCCCACAACCCGAATGTGTAGAGAGAATTTAGAACAAGATGGGGCTGGGAGTTCTTCATGGAGAGGTGCATCGATGCTAACGAGCACATGGTTAGGGAGTTCTACTCCAATGTGGCCCATATAGTAAAGGATACCAAGGTGACCAAAGTTAGAAACAAAACAGTGTTGTTTGATGGGAGATCGTTAAATGAGTATTTAGGGTTCCCTGATGAAGACGAGTCCCTTTATTTGGCAAAGTTGGCAGTGGGGGAGGAAGTCCGCCCGTGGTTGGCCCAGTACTTGGCCATCCAGGTACTGTGCCAGAGTAGTTACAAGCAGGAAAGAAGATATTCAGGAAGACATTCAGTTTTGAGGCTCGAGGGTTGTTGACCTTTGTATGCAGTCATCTTGACCCATTTACTCATGACCAGACGATTCCACTTACCCGAGCAGTTCTGGTTGCATCTATTATGGCTGGGTACCCGATCAACGTGGGCAATGTGATGTCCCGTGTTATTTCTGCGGTGGGGCAAGAGCATGACAATAATTATCCTTTTCCAAACACCCTATCAATGTATTTCCGGGATCTGGAGGTGGAGAGGAGGAGATATGATGTAAAGACCAAGCCGGTGGCTCCTTACTCTTGGTACAATATGTAGGGTCCGGACAACCCCAAATCTAAGAACTACAAACCACCTTCCTCTGCCCCAACTGGCCAGTCTGAGGAGCCCGTTGCGGTAGAGCCTTCTGCCGAGCCTTCTGCCACACCTGCTGCCACTACAGTTGAGGACTTGCCTCCAGGACCTTCTTCTTCTGCTGGTCCCAGTACTTCAGCAGGCCCGAGAGTGCCATCTTCCGGGACTCATCCATTCACTGCCCATCAACTGAGTCAGACTTTGGCTAGCCTGAACAACTGGATGTCAGCAGCGATATCCAAGTTGTCCACCTTGTCTTCCACTATTCAGGCCTAGGCAGCACCTCAACCAGTTCAGATTCCTCAGTCCATTGAGGATACCTTGAAGAAGCTCCTGGAGAACCAGGAAAATATTTTGAAGACTCAGGCTACCCTATCTGCAGCAGTGGAGTCACACGACAAGGCTCTGAAGGAGCTTGCCAAGAAGCACAGAAAGATGCGGAGGTCACGGGCTTCAAAAGAGTCTGTGAAAGAGCTGCGGAAAGATGTGGACAAGTTATTGGCAGATCAGATGCCTTTAGACTTGTTATTTGGGGATCCAGCCCCTCCAGCAGCAACACCAGTGCCACAGCCAGAGCAGGAGCAGGTACCTAGGCAGCCTAGGAAGAAGAGGAAGCTTCCCAGCACAGCAGATGCGGTTATTGAGGTGGCAGTCCCACAGGAGGCCTCCTCCACTTTGCCTCAGGATGCACCTGTCATACAGCCGGTCCAGGAGCAGGCTCCAGTCCCAGCAGTTGAGCAGCAGGAGGCCGGGAGCCAGTCTGAGGCTCCCGCACATACGGAGGACTTGGGGACCACTGATGACCCCATGCAGACGGACCTGGCTTAGGGAGCCCCTATATCCTTTGCTATGACTTTTTGTTTGATGCTTATTTTGGTAGTTGGAAGTGGGGACAATGCCAGCTCTTATTCGTGGGGGTGCGCCCTACCTTTTTGATGACTATCTGGATGACTGTACATATTTGACTCAGTTTTCATTCCTTTTTGGTTGATTTTCCATTTGGTATGTACATAAATTTACATTTAGTACTTTTTATCTTCTATTTTGGTTTATATATAAAGTTAAGTTACATTTTGTATATATTCATCCCCGTTTGTATATTCTAACTCCCTATTGTAAATATTCATTCTATTTTCGTTTTTCACAAAAAAATTTCGTTTTTAGCTTTATAGTTAGGTTCGTAGCCTTTTGTTTTGTTTTTGACGCTTCCAATAAGCCCTTGGTTTTCTTAAGGCCACGGTTCTTTCCAAGGGTGGAATATTGTGTGAACCGGGTGGCTCTTCCCGATGATGGATGGAGTGACTACCTTCTTAAGGGTTTGAGTCCGTTTATTTGATTTTTCTTTTGTTTTGATAGTTGTAGTTAAAGGCACCTCAAGCAAAGCTTCACTTGGGCCTAGCACATTTGCCTTTGATCCCATGGTCAAAGACATAATGTTGTGTTTAGGATGGTGAAAATCGTGGCCTTGAGACTCTTGCATTGACCAAACAATCATCATGTGGTCTTTTCGGACCATGGTGTGCTTGAATCGTAACTAAGGTCGTTGTGGGCCCTCGACTCGATGTTTTGAGCAATCCCTTAGCGTGTGTGGTGAGGAATTTAATTGTGAGTCCAAGTCCCGAGCCAATGGTCTAGAACTTGCCCTGAATGTTTGTTGAGGCGAAATCCTAGGTGAAATTTTACTTGAGAAGTAATTATAGGCTCTCCTTGATCCGAATGTTAAGTTGAACAATTCCATAGCCTACCAAAAAGATGATCCCTAGTTAACCCTTTTGAGCCTTAAACCTTTTCTTCAAAGAACCAATGCTACAAGCCTATACCCGTTCTAAATGATTACCCTATCTTGGCACCCAAATCTTCCCTTGAGTAATGGCAAATGTCTAAGGTTGGGGGGAGAGACAAGAAAGGAAACAAAGTGGTAGATAGGTACAAAAGCAAAAGAAAAAGGAAGGCAATGAAAAAGCAAGAAAAGAAAAAGACAAAAAGAAAGTTCAAAGTGAACAAGAATAAAAAGGGAGTCAAAGGAAACAAAAGTGAAAAGAAAAAGGTGTGGAAAAAGTAGAAAAGGAGAAATGTTTTGAATTGCATAAAAAGAGTGACAATGTGTCTCTCTAAACCCTTGTAAAGAAGAGAAATACTCAAAAGAGTCAAAAGAGTTGTGCCAGAATGAATCAAAAGAAGTGCTTAAGGGAATATTGAACCCACTTGAATAAAAACATGTCCTACCCTTACCCAAAAGCCTTCATAATGACTCCACAAAAACCCTATAGGATCTTGAGTTGAAGGAAACCTACATTAGTGGATACTTACATAAGGGGCAAGCATATGGTACCTAGAGCCGGACTTGTGACCTTCTTCTTGAGAGAGATGAGTGAAACACCATCAACCTCGATTTGTGTGTTAATACTCTAAAAGGTGAGGTTCGCTTAGGGAGAGTTGAGGACGTGTGAGTTTGGGTTCCACAATGACCAAAGTAATTGAGATAAGCTCTTTGATGAAATGTGTCAACTCTTGATGCTCTTGCGTCACACTTGATCCATGGTATTTCAAAAGTTAAATGTGTTAATGATGCATTCGTATTGAGGGCAATTGTTAGTCCCAATTGATGCTTGTTGAGGTTGCCTTAGGATGGCTGGAATTATGTGGATTTTCCTTTAAGGGGTGGGTCTTATTTTGTTTGCTTGAGGACAAGCAAAGGCTTAAGTTTGGGGGAGTTGATAAGTTAGGATTTTAACGTGTTTTATGCCCATACTTGCCTACGCTTTTGTTATAAAATTGCTACAAAATAGTCCCAAAATGCTCACAAAGTTGTACTTGATTGCAGGTTTGATCGACAAAGCGACGAAAGTCAAATATCGGCTCAGAAAGGAGTGAAACCTGCTCAAGTGTCAAAGACCAAGGAAGTTGAGGAAAAGAGGCCCGAGTGCGGACCGCGCAACTGTGAATGCGGCCGCACTAGGAGGTTCAGAGAATGGCAGAGTTGAAGGGAAGGCTACGCGGCCGCGGTCATTTCCACGCGGTCCGCGGTCAGGCTCCACGGCCGCGCTACACTTTTACGCGGTCCGCGGAGCAGAGATTCAGAGAGCCAAATATTTGACCACTTCCAAGAAAAGCAGCCCGCGTCTATTTCTGTGCGGCCACGCTACATTTTTACGCGGTCCGTGGTCCTCAACTTCAGAGAAGCAGAAGCCAAGAGTTCAAGAGCCAGTGCGGCCGCGGTCATGTTTGCGCGGTCCGCGCTGACCCCGCAGGGGTATTTTTGTCCAATTTTTCTAGCCCAGTATAAATAGAACCTTTTTCCATTTTTAGGTTAAGTTTTGTTTTTCTAAAGCTGCTGAGCTCGTGAGAACGACTAGTTTAGCCATTTTTGGCACTTTTGACCTTTAATATTGTATTTCCTTCTTAGCAATTAATTAATATGTTTACTTCTTCATCTATTTCTTTAATTTTTGCATCTAGCATGAGTAGCTAAACTCACTAGCTAGGGTTGTGGCTCAACCCTAGTGTGGGTAATTGATGGGTGTTGCCATCTAAGGTTAGATTGATATTGGGTGTTTGCTATTTGGGTTAATTTTAGGTTTTTATTAAGGATTGGTGGTTGCAAACACTGATTCTAGCTTGGTGGGTTTAACTCTTCTTGAGAAAGAGAGTTTATGACCCCCAAAATTGACCCAACAAGGAATTGGGATGGACCCATGAGAAATGGTAGTCCCAATTAACGGGTAAAATCTCGAGAGAGTAATCACCCTACTTGAACCCTAGTTGCTTGGTCTAATTGGCCTACCCAATTGGTCTCGAGAGGGTCAATTGGGCAAAATCACTCTCTCTACCGAGAGGTGTTAGAGTGGGTACAATTGTGCAACGGTTATAGCATAAGCCCCAAATATGTCAATCTATCCTTCGTAGCATCTACCCGTTAGTTAACCACCTAGGTAATGCCACGACCCTAGTGCCTTTCTCTATATTAATTACAACTTAGCAATATTCCCGTAGCATAATTTAGTTTCAATCATTAGCTTTATAAAGGTAGATATAGAAATCAAAACCAAATATGTTTGAAGAGACATTAGAAGCACAACCGCAATTCTAGACTAAACAGACATTACAACTCCACTACTAGCTCCCTGTGGAAATTCGATCCCGAACCACTATTCGGGTAAAAGATGTTGCGACCCGCTCTTCCTACCTTAGTGTAGTGTTGAGTCGACAGTGATCATGTACCCAAGGAGATCGTATGTGACAATGGCCCTCAATTTATAGGGGCACAAATCACAGAATTTTTTCAAAGTTGGCAAATTAAAAGGATTACGTCCACACCTTATCATCCAGTAGGTAATGGGCAAGCAGAGTCAACAAACAAGGTTATTATTAATAATTCAAAGAAACGTTTGGAAGAATCAAAAGGCAATTGGCCAGAAGTGTTACCCGGTGTTTTATGGGCATACCGTACAACATCAAAGACAAGTACGGGAGAAACACCATTTTCATTGGTTTATGGAGCAGAGGCTTTAATTTCAGTTGAAATAGGAGAGCCCAGTACAAGGTTCACACACGTAACTGAAGAGTCTAATAATGAAGAAATGCGTGTGAGTCTCGATCTACTCGAAGGAAGAAGGGAAGCTGCGTTGGTAAGAATGGCAGCACAAAAGCAAGTTATAGAACGGTACTACAACAGGAAAGCTCGCCTCAGATTTTTTAAAATAGGGGACTTTGTGCACTAAAAAGTTTTTCAATCCACAAAGGCAGCTAATACGGGAAAATTAAGTCCAACATGGGAAGGACCCTACAAAATTTGTGGTATTGCTGGCAAAGGAGCATATGAACTGGAATAATGGATGGTAAAGCGCTACCTTCACATTGGAATAATGTTCACTTGAAAAGATATTATTTCTAAGAATACCCACGATCAGGTATCCATTTTTTAAAGTTTATTTTTTGATTTATTAAAATTTTATGAAACGGGTTGTAAAGACAAAACCTCGTGTTTATTATTTTCTTAAAAATCTGTTACAAGAAAAATATTTACGAGAAAGTTATAGATGTAATTCAAATACATGTAAAGTATTATTTAAAACCTGTCAAAGTTTAAAAATAAAAACTTGCCAAGTTAATTCAAAGAAACATGTGTGTTCCTATTTCTTTTATCGTATACTAACACCATTACGAAGTTGAGACGTCTTCTTCATTAAGTGTCGAAATATAAAAGGGCCCTCTTTTATAAAACTCATGTCTAAATCATGAGATTAACAGAAGCATTTTCAAATAATAAAAATGCAAAATTATTCTATAAGTCATTAAGAATGAAGGCAAGAATAAAAGCAAACAGAAGTTAAAACAATAACATAAAAAACTTCTTGAGTACTTAAGACTAAGTAAGAACTTAGTCACAAAACTATGAAATTGTTTATACAAATTGCCCCATGAAAGACTTGGGGACTTTCGTTCCAAAATCAACCCTCAAATGATAACCAAGGGTTTGATTACAAATGTCAAAAATAAACTTTCAAAAGAATCCAAGGGCCTTAAACATAGTTTTCCAAAAAGGTACCTGCAAAAAGGGAATTTAAAGCAATGTAAATTTTTTCACTAAGAAGAGAGAACTGAAGAAGGATCATCAACGGGCTCAACTTGGGCAGGATCATCAATGGTTGCGGGTTGATCTTCATTCACAGCAATAGGAGCACCAACAGACGAGGTCTCAGCTTGGCTTGCAACAAGAGGCACAATTGGGCTTAAAGAAGGTGAGACACCCGTGGCAATTTCAGCGTTCGCAGAGACTTCAACAACGGGAGTTTCAACCACGGGAGCTTCAACCTCGGGAGATGAAAAATCTTGTGTTTGTTGAGCTCGTTCAATGGTTTCATTCACCTTGGCTAATTCTGATTCCAGGTTGAAGCTTTCTTGGCCCATTTCCAGTAAGGTGTCACGACGTGAATTTAAGAAAGCCCAACTTACCTCAACATCACTTTTCTCTTCAAGGATTTCATAATCCCTCTCCCAAGCAGCGACCTCATTCTTGAGCTCTTCATTCTCAGTCAAGACAGAACTATAAGAAGATTGAAGGGTGGCATGAGAACTCTCCAAAGCGTGCACCTTATCAACAGAGGCTCGAAGATCCTCCTGTGCCTTAGTTAAATTTTGAACCAGCTGCCCGGCATAAATTTCTTTTTGATTCAAAAGATCCTTCAACGCCCTGATCTCTTCACTAGCCTTGGATAACTGTTCAGAAAATGAAGACTCAAGGTGCTCTCTTTCCTTCTCTGCCTGACTCAATGAAGCCTTGGTGACCCCCAACTCAGAAGTGAGTGCTCGAAACTGTTGTTCTAAGGTACTCTTGCTCTCTTGTAAATCCTCCATGTCGATTTGAGCGCTGTCAAACTGTTCTTTCCAGTTGTTTACCTCTAACTGAGAATCACGTGCTACCTTCTCCAAGAGGGACATTCTGCTCATCAGCTCAGTGCCAATAAGATTGGCCTACGTAAAAAAGAGAATAAGAATCCCAAAGTCGAAAATTTTTACAGAATGGAGAAAAGTAGGAAAGAAAAATACCTTTAAAGTGGCATGCACTATGTCATTCATGAGTGTCAGGTTGCTATGGCTTTCAAGCTTTGCTTTTTCGATAGGGCCAATCAAAGGCTCGAGCCAAATATCAGCTTGACCGGACTTTCTCAAGAGGTTGTTGTTAGCAGGAACCTCAATGGTTACGCTCCTCATAGCAGTACTCCTACTTGAAGAGCCCACCTCCGTATGGTGAACGATAGGTGGAGGAACTGCCAAAGGAGGAGCGGTGGAAGAAGGAACAGAAGCAACAGTTGATGAAGGTAAAGAAGCAATCACAGGTACAGGAGATGAAAAGGAAGATAAGGGAAGCTCGTCTAGAACAGGTCCTAAGTTTCCACTGCCAAAACCACTAACAAAAAGTTGATCGATAGATTCACGAGTGTCGTGAGGGAAGGCGTCATCATCAGGAATGATAACTGGAGTAACAATAGACTCGGAAGGAGACAGATGAGGGGAGACTTCAGCCTCGTCATCAGAGACGATACGTCTCCGGGCTCGTGGTCTCATCACCAGGGAGCCCTCATCTTCTTCCTCTGAATCTTCTTCCTCAGTAGCTTTTCTTTTTGAAGAACCCAAGAATCTATCTTGGGCTGAAGAGGTACGAATACTCAAAGAGTCACGAGAAGCTATGATTGCCTCTGCGGTGACTCCTCGAATAGCAAATCCTGATAAAAAGAAGGATAAAAGTTAGAACAAAGAAAATATTTATATACAGACAAGGTAAAATAGAAACTCTTACCATGAGTTTTTACTTTCCAACCGTAACGGTTGGAAAGTTTTTTCCACGACCTACCCTCCATTGAAGCGGTCTTCAACAATTTTCCTACCCAACCACGGAAGTTGAGCACAGTCTCCACAACACCCATGGTTGTTGAGAAAAGAAAAAGAAGTGACACTAGAAAAGTTGATAAAGCCTGAAAGGAAAAGGCACGAGGAAGATTTAACACTTATGTGCAAAGTTCCACTTCTCAGGGAAGGGAACGCTTTTTTCACCCACCAAACCAGCAGTGGGGGCAGCAACAAACCGAGCCCAACCACAGTCTTTATCGTCCTCGGGGCTCACTAAAACCCTCTTGCTCCTGGCTGCTAGGGTAAACACGCCGTTGCGAAAAAGCCTAGGGGAATAGAGATGAATTAGGTGAGAAAAAGTAAATTCAACATCCGCCAGGTTAGTGAGGTGCCTCAAGCAGGCGACAGCCCTCCAAACGATTGGGCCAATTTGGCCCAAGCTAACATTAAAAAAGCGACAAAAATCCAGAATAACTGGATCAATGGCTGGTTTAAACCCTAGAGTGAAGGGGTATGTATAAACAAAAGAAAATCCAGTAATGTAAGAGGTGATCCTCTGATTTGGATTAATGATGATGGGGAAATCATCACTCCAATGACAATCTCTACGAACTATCGGGATTAAAGGTTCAGTAATTTGAGAAGGATAAGTATCAGCTCGATCTAAAGAGGCAACTTGAGTCCTGAGAGATTCCCTATCATGATTAAAAGATAGGTCCGTTGGAACTATTTCTTCTACTAAAGGTTCGTGTAAGGGCTCAGAGGATTCTTTATTTCTGGAAGAAAACCTTTGAGAATGGGAACTTTCAGTTCTAGAAGAAGGGCCAGAACTAGAAGAAGGTGTGAGTGAACTACCACCGCGAACAAATCCTAAACTGCGGAGTCTACCACCACCACCTCTTCTATGTCTAACGGGAGCATTGGGAAAGCTATATAAAATAGGAGTTCTCCTAGGGTTAGGGTTTGGAGAAGCCATGACGAAGAAGACTGAAGTGAAGAAGAAGTGAATAAAAGATTTGAAGTATTAAAGTGTTCAATACGCTTTAAGTGGTAAAAGACAAGGATGGAAGTTATATTTATACTAGGGAACAACCGTCAGAAGGAAAGAATACAGTGATGGAAAGTCCACAATAATGATAACTGACACTTCGTGAACAGGGAAGCCGAAAAGAAAGCCTAAGAAAGTGCTGCACAATTGTAGGACCAATAAGAAGATGACACGTGTCCAGCGCATTAAATGGAAGTAATAAGTGAGGCGTCAACTCTGTCAGAGCATTAATGGTGACAAAAATTCTCCTTAAATGAAATTCACTTCCCAAATATTCAAACTGATGAATAAATGGAAAGTGGGGGCACTATCTGTATTGGGGAAATTTTATTCATATTTATAAAGGTGACGTGTCAAGACACATGGATTGGTCAAATGGTCAAAGAATCATGATTAGTCACGAGACAGGGGTTACAACAAATACGAGCAAAGAGAGATGAAGAGGCACGGGACATCAGTTAAGAAGCACAACGCCCGTACCTATTTAAGCCATTTATATCCGAGAATCAAAAGGAATGAATCTGGCCATATAAAGGAGTGCAGATGCGACATTTGATGGGCATTAAATACTGAATACGTTAGAGAATATATTTCTTATGTAATGATTGTGTAACGGAGCATTTAATACATTTAATGTCTCATAATAGCCTCATTATTAGAATAAAACGGATATCTTCAAAAGTAACTATAAAAAGGGAGATATACGATCAGTTGTGGATACGAAACATTGGGGAATAACATATTGATTTATTTTCTCTTGATTATCATTTTACTCTCCTTAATTACTTCTTTTCTCTATATTTTCTTGATTATCAGTAACCCGAGTTCTTCTAAATTCTTGCTTTGACTGAAATTCCATTTTTTGGTTAAACACTGTTATCATTAGGAAGTCACGCCGATAGGTTTAAACAACTCCTGCTTAACTTGAAATAATAATTATTTCTCTTTCATACCTGTATAAATCAGTAGTTAAGTTGAGTTTAAGACCGAGTTGCAGTTCTTCTTGATTCCTCTAATCACATGAATTTGTATTAGTTAAACATGTCTTCTATATGATATCAAAAAGTATGAATCTAAGTTTAGAATCTGTTGAAATGAAAGATACCTTTTAGTATAATGTATTGGGTGAGAATATGTTTAAGTTTCAAGTAAAATAACTGTTAGTGAACGAAAAGTTTTTAACTTTCAGTAGACTAAGAGTTTAATGATATGTAGTTTAATTCTATTTTTTGTCGTCTTGATTATTTAAGTACTGTTAGGGACGCACATATTTTTTGAACGTTTCTTGTCCTTTGATGAATTAGACATTGGCTTGAAAGAAGTTTTGGTTTACATGGCCATGAATCAGTTGCACCTTGTCATTTCTTCTTGTTATTACTAATAATAAAATACCCTCTAACTCGTTCATTTTCTTTTCTTTGTTTTGCATAAATAAACATCGGAGCGCTTCTTGAGCCTCAATGTGAAACTCAACGCTATTTTGAAGGAACCTGCATCGACATTCTTCATTCATTTCTTCCGCTCCCTCAAAGTACATTCAAACAGAATTGAAACAAAAGAGCGTGGAGAAATGGCGAATACTCCTTTAGTTGTTTGCTATATTATACTTTTCTTGCGTGACTTTTGACTTGAATTCCGTAGTATCTTTGTTCTTTGATTTATATGTCCAGAGAGTAATCTAGCTTCGAGATCTAGAGTAAGAGTATTTCATCTAGTTAGGACGTCAACTTAAATTGCTTAAATCTGCAGATGACAATAGTTAAATCTTTCAAAATCAGTAAGCTTCTTAAGAGTGATGTCCTTTGAAAGCTCAACCTAGCTTATTCTCCAAATCAGGTAAAAATGGAATTTCTTTACGAGAGTTTGAACCTTTTTAGCTCCCGTGAACTTTTAGGTCCTTTATCAAGATATCAAATGCTTTCTTAACATTTCTCTAAACACATGGACTTTGGATAATTCTAAATATTTAGCTTTAATTAATCTTAAGTCCGGTTGGTATTACCTTCTCTTTAAGATTAATTGAACCCTTAGCTTACAATCTCTAATGTTCAATAGACCTTACAAAGTTGACAATAGATAATTTAGGTGCCCTAACTCACCTTTTAATATAGTTAGGTGGCGACTCTTTAGTTAATAATTAATTCAATAATCACCAATACGTTGTACTCTATTTGACATCTGTTAAAATGGGGTATAACAGCATGGCGACTCTGCTGGGGATTTAGGTTCTAACCACTCCTGAAAAATTCACATCATTCATACACTTAAGCGATTACGTGGTTTGCGGCCGTGCAGTATTAAAACACCCTTTAGTCGGATGTTCTTGTGGATTTAGTTGACCAGCGGTGCAGTCGACGGCCACAGAATTTCCAATCCCAAGTTGTCCGCTTGGGGGAACCTTGTGTCTTAGGAAGCCGACTCTAGTCTACCTAAGATAGAGCGGAACTGATACTCTCTTTTAAGAACATTCATCATTTCATTGACTTAGGAGGCTTAATATCCTTGGTGTATTAAGTCCATTAGTTGACTTTACCCAAATGTCCAAGTGGGTCAACGACCCAAGTGACACTTTATCATGATCTATGCGCATATTTGAAGGATAATTGTGCCTAAATATGAACTATTTGCTCTAATTTATTAAACTTTAGTAAAAAGGGTAGGACTAATTATTTTATGACAAATATGAAATTTTCAAGCTTGGATCAACTATTTACTAGAAATCAACGACAAAATAAAAAAATTATTATTATTTTAAACTATAAAGTACATTGTATCTTTCTTCATTCGACACGTAATGATTTTTAAACTATATTTTTGGAAAGAAAGATTATTTGAATTAATCAAGAGTAATAGAATGACATATTATGGCATATTTACCCTTTAAAAACACGTTAGGCCTATCTCTGGCACAAAGAGGTCCCTTACATATTAGGATGCGCAATTATTTATTATACTTGAAATGCTTGCTTGCTTATTTGCTTACCTGCTATGTTGCTTACTTGACTTTATTATTTTTACTAACATCACTTGTTGTTTTTCAGAAGGAAAAAGAATAAACTATCCAACTTGCTAATATTATTATATATACTTTATTTGTTCATATATTTTACTTATTTTTATCATCTATTCGAATTAATAATAATAATAATCACCGATCGTTCCGCGCTTAGCGCTCTTTAACGACTCTAGAGCATCGTTTAGGCATTTTCTTAGGCCCAGATTTTTCTTAGGTCCATTCCAATTTTTAGAGTCCAATTAAGATATCCTTTCATTTTTGAAGTAGGACCTTTTGCCTGCAAACTCTCTAACAAGCTCGATTCGTCATGATATCCCCCAATATTCTTGCATTCAACTAGCCTCAAGGATTTTCTTTAACCAACAAGGTGTATAGTAAGATTTCACTAAAATTGGCATAATCTTTCATAATTAGGTAATATATTTTTCCCATCTAATTTTGCGAGTTAAGGTTATTCGCGTTCTTTCTTAAAATATAGTTACATATTTTTCAAATATTACCACTCGTGCGTCATATAATTTTATACCTTCAATTCTGACATGTCTTCCCACACAGGCCTAAACCTCTATTTCCAATAATATAGAATATAAATAGGTTTCATAAAATATATTTAACATTTTACCTATGTCTTAGAATTTTCGTCTTCGTGCCAATTCACATTTCCAAGTTGGTAGATGTCTGAACTTGCGCAATCTATTGAGCAATAGAAGGCCGCTATTTGGTCAATTTGCATCATCAAACTATTCTAAAAATTTTACCTATTCAATTCAAGTTTCGGGTCATCGATATTAATCTTCATGCTCCCGTTAATTCTATGTTTTGGCACGTTAGTCAAGGTACTATCCCATAAGTCTCAAAACGGTTGGCACCGTATTCCCAGGCCTCGACAACTTTATGATTTGCCAATACAAAAAAAAATTAGAGTATTTTCATGACTATCATATCCTTATCAATTATTTTGTAACACCCCGCAAATTCGGCTTAGGTATGAATGAGTTAAAGGAGAAGTAAGGATATATTTTGAGCATGTGAAGTCCGATCGAGATGATTATGGGTGAAAATAGTTGTTTAAAAATCAAGATGGAAAGTGAGGTGCATAAGATTTGACAAAATCGACTAAGTTTGCAGAAGGTCTGTATTCCATCAGTGTTTATTGAAAATGTTTAAGGAATTTGGGAAAATTCAAAGCATGAAAGTTGTAGGCCATTGAAATAGCTACCCAACGATATATTAAGAAGCCCTAACGGATATCTGTGCAAAACATTATGCGCGTTTTACAGAACACTACACCATATGCGCGCCCACTAGCGTGAGACTAGCGCGCCCGCGCTAATGGGGTTTCGTTCTGGCCATTTAGCGTGGCCAGTAGCGCGGGTTGGGCCTCCAGGTGCGTGGGAGCTCTAGTTGGGGGGTTATTTTAAGGTTCTACTTCGTCCTCCACATCCCCAAAACATAAAAACTTGCTCTACAAAGGAGAACTCTCAAAAACCTAACTTCTTAAGGGTCCTTCCACCACCCAAGGTAAGTTTTAATGGTGATTCTAAGTTAATTTCAATTTCCCAACATCTTATTAACATGGTTAAACCCTCCATATCATTAGATATTCGATCGGGACATCATTGTTGAGAGAAGGAAGCCTAGAACTCGAAATTCAAGGGTTTGAACTTCAAAAAGGTAACCCTCTAATTGATTATAGCATTGGTTTAATAATTTTAAACCCTAGTTCATGAGATATGAGTTGATGGGTTTGATAGAAAAGCATGAACAATTATAGGTTTGGCTTGTTGATTGTGGATTATTGGTTAAAGGTGTTGTTTATCTTATGGGTGAAGAAGAATGGCATTTTTTATAACCGTTTGAGACTTTAGAATTTATCTAGAATCAAGAGAATGGCTTGTTGGGTGTAGAAACACCATTAATAAGGACTATGAAGCTTTATGTCACCAAGTGTTTGAGAAAATGTTTAAGTGACTAAAACATGAGAATTTATGCTAATATGGAATCCCTTTGACTTGTATTGATATAGATTAAAGTTGAAAGGGTTGGCAAATGTTGTATTACGCTCAAGAGCAGGAAGTTAAGGTATGTGAGGCTAACTCTCTATGTTTGGGAATTTTAATGATTCTCCCTACATTACGTTTCTTTTACGACGTTACCAATTGCCTCAGAAATATAGTTAAGCTTAACTCCTTTAATAGTTGCAGAACTTCTATTCTCTAGCATTCATAACTCGTTCATGACTTTCATTCTGAACGTTGTGAGCTCAGTGCGTATTCAATATAGACTTGGGTTTGATTCCTCCGAGTCTTAGTATAGATTACTCAGTATGCCATAAACAGTTGAAGTTTCAGTGTTCATAATCAGTTCAAGAATACATGTCTCAGTCTAGTCCTATTCAGTATTCCAGTATCATGTAACTCAATGTGATTCAGCATTTCACTATCATGTGTTGCAGTTTGATTCTCAGTTCCTGAATATTGAACACCTGTATTTGGGCCTGAGGCCGTAGTTTATATGCTTTATGCATACTTGGGCCTAAGGCCGTAGTTTATGCTTTATGCATGTTTGGGCCTGAGGCCGTAGTTTATGCTTTATGCATTTTTGGGCCTGAGGCTGTAGTTATGTATACGTATACTTTGGGCCTGAGGCTGTAGCTTGTGCACATATATATTGGGCCCGAGGCCATAGCTTATTCAGATAAACAGGTTGTTCATCATTCAGAAGAGGGAGTATTCATATCCTTACTTCCTTTATTCAGTTCAGTTATCAGTTATCTTTTCAGTTATCAGTTCAGTTATCAGTTATCAGTTATCTTTTCAGTTATCAGTTCAGTTATCAGTTATCAGTTATCTTTTCAGTTATCAGTTCAGTTATCAGTAATCAGTTATCTTTTCAGTTATCAGTTCAGTTATCAGTTATCTGTTATCTTTTCAGTTATCAGTTCAGTTATCAGTTATCAGTTATCTTTTCAGTTATCAGTTCAGTTATCAGTTATTAGTTATCTTTTCAGTTATCAGTTCAGTTACCAATTCTCACTTCAGTTTCAGTTTCAATAGTTATCATTTCAGTTATCACCTTAGTTTCAGTTTCAGCATTTATAATTCTTTCTTTCAGTTACTTTACATACCAGTACAATTCAAATGTACTGACGTCCCTTTTGCCCGGGGCCTGCATCTCACAATGCAGGTAATGATTTACAGGTTGATAATTCAGAGCGCTAGGATTCTCGTACCAGCTGTTTGGTGATCCCCAGTTCTTTCGGGGCATTATCATTACTTTATAGCCTTTCAGTATTTACAGATAGTTAGTGCTTTCAGTACTTCAATAGAGGCTTCATAGACTAGAGTAACAGTTAGACAGAGTCACAGGCTTTTCATATTAAGCTATGTTTGCTACAAATATGTTTTAGAATTGTATTAGTATTTCCGCACTTTGATTTATATCATCCAGACTTTCAGTATATCAGCATGTGTTAGTTTATCTTCCGCATTCAGTATGTTATGATACCACATGTTGATTCAGCCAGCCAGTTGGTTCGCTCGGTCAAATGTAGTCAGGCACCGAGTGCCGTGTTACGTCCAGGCCCAGGTTCGGGGCGTGACAAAGCTTGGTATCAGAGCACTAGGTTCAAGAGTCCTAGGGAGTCTATGAAGCCGTGTCCAATGGAGTTTCCTTTATATGTGTGCGCCCGCCACTCATATGAACGGTTAACTACCAAGACATCCAGGATTGTCACATTCCTTTCTACTCTAGATCGTGCCATGAAGCTTAGAGCAATAGGTAACCTTCTCTTCCTATCGAATTCCAAGCGTATTGGATGCCCAGGCGACGCGCAGGAGAAACCTAAGGTCCTAGAGAGGATAATTGCCCATTGGGGTATAATTATGGAGTACATCTTGGTAAATATGAGACTTGAGAGGATGTTAAAAGTGGGATGCAATGGATACTAGCACACATTAGAGCATAACCTTATCAGAAAGTACAAAAGCAGTTATCATATTTTATGGATATCAAATTATCTCAGTTTCCCGTTAGCGGCCTTCAGCTAGTAAGTTTATGGTTATTCAGTAAGCCAGTTATATTTTTTTTATTCAGTTACCAGATCTCCAATTTTCAGTGTATCAAAATTTCCGGTGACTTGTGAGTATACAGTGATGCATAGGGGTTCTCAAAGAAAATGTAAGTAACAGTGGTTATAGCTAAATCTTTGCATATTTTAGGTCCGGATTAAGACCAAGACTCGCTGGATGGCGCAGGAAGTGATTTATCAGATGATGGTATACTCTGAAGGATAAGTTTGTGTATGGTAATTGTATGTGTTTTACCTCAGAGAACAATTTCTTTTAATTCTTGCAAATGGAGCAACATGCAGGATGATGATAGTTCAGATGTCAGACCCTAACATTGGTGACTATAGTTTTGACAGAAAAGAGCCTAAGGGTAAAATACCTAGGAGTCAGAAACGTTTGTTATTACCAAAGATGTGATTTCGTACAACTCATGCAAATGACTAGAAGATATGATGTATGCAATGAGAACCAAAAGCAGCCAATATTGAATTTCAGGGAATGATTTTAAGTTGTGTAGATTTATTCAAATCAGAACTAGAAGTACCACGTTAGCAAGCTACTATAAGAAGTAGTTATTGATGTTAGATAAGAGATATGGCAGTTCCCCCTTAGGTTATGTGACTAAGTGATTACCGCGGATATTTATAGTATGATATGATTTAGTATTGTATAGAAAGTTCAGGGTTAGATATTCTAATTTTGTTTAAGACAGATGAAATTTCCCTAAGTGTGATCCATGTACATAGTTCAAAAAGAATGATAGTGTGCGACAAAAGAATATGGTCGGATGACGAGGGAAGTTAGGAGTAACCTTATGCTTCACTTTAATTATTCAAAGCAGGAGAAGAAAATATGATGCTAGCGGGTGGTTAGTAAAATGATTATTAAGTAAGTTTTGAGTAGATACAACAAATTAGCAATTTCAGCAGAGCTAGTAGAGGTACAATTTGATGCACTTAGCTAGGTTAACTATAGTGAGTGGATGACAGTTTGAAATACCGATCATGTGTTAGTAACCCAAAGAGCTTAAGTTAAACCCGAGGTACAATGATAGTGGGAAAAGCAGCCAGCTAGTACTAAGAGAGAAAACCATAGAAGAATAGCCTTTAGGAATTATTGAAATGGGGTTTCCCCAAATTTGACAGTGTAAATGGAGTTAAATTATTAAGATTGTGTATGATAGTTGTGAACACATTAGCTTTCCGTTATGTAAATAATTTAGTTTTTCCTAGCTCAGAAGTAAGCTGGAAATTGAGTCGTTATTGACGTAGAGTGCAAAGAATTGCAGAAAATAAGAAAAGTTATTTGGATCCCAAAAAAAGAGAAGGATCCGCAAGTATAAGACGATGGCTTTTGAATAAGGGGGAGATGATGGTACTTTGAGGTACCAAGACAGATTGTGTGTTCCAGACATAGATGGACTTAAAAAGGGAAGATCATGTTAGAAGCCTATAATTCCTGGTATTCTTTCCATTCAGGTTCCCCAAATATGCATCACGACCAAGGAGATTGATTGGTTGAACAACATGAAAAAGAACGTTGCAGACTTTGTGGCCAATTGTCCGAATTGTCAGCAAGTGAAAGTCGAGCAATAGAAAGTCTAGTGTTTTTATCACAGAATACACATATTTTGATTGGAGGTGGTAAATATGAAATTTATAATAGGATTATCTTGCTCATTTTAAAAGCATGATTTGATTGGATGATTGTAAATCGACTTACCAAGTCAGCCCATTTCTTACCAGTAAAGAGTACAGATTCAGCAGGAGATTATGCCAAGTTATACCTTCAGGAAATCATCTGATTGCATAGGACTCTGTGGTCCATTTCGGACTGTGGTGCTCAGTTTACAATGAACTTTTAGAAGTCCTTTCAGAAAGGATTAGGCACAAGTTTTTCATCCTTAGAAAGATGGCCAGGCAGAGCGCATTATTCAAACAGTTGAGGATATTTCCTTGATGTTAAAAGTAATTGGGATGATCACATACCTCCCATTGACCTTGTTAATAATAACCTACCACTCTAGTATCAAGATAGCACTGTGAGAGACTCTGTATGGGCGAAGGTGTAGATCGCCAATTGGTTGGTTTAAAGTTGGTGAAGAGGAGTTGTTGGGACCAAATTTGGTCTATCGGACTATAGAGAAAGTTAAGTTGATTCAAGAGTGTTTGAAGACGGCTCAGAGCCGCCAAAAGTCCTATTCAAGCATGCAGCATAGAGACCTAGAGTTTCAAGTTCATGATAGGGTGTTTCTGAAAGTTTCGCCTATAAAATGCGTTATGAGATTTGGGAAGAAGGGGAAGCATAGTCTATACTATATTGTGCCATATAGAATCCTACAAAAGATCGGTCAATTAGCTTATGAGTTGGAGTTGCCACTAGAATTAGTGGTGGTACAACCAGTATTTCACGTGTCATGTTATAACATTCAAGTTTCCAGTACTCACATACTCATGTCAGTTCAGTACTCAGATATTCATGTCAGTTCAGTACTCAGATACTCATGTCAGTTCAGTACTCAGATATTTATGGCAGTTCAGTACTCAGATACTCATGTCAGCTCAATACTCAGCTACTCATGTTAGTCCAGTACTTAGACATTCATTCCAGCTTAGTACTCAGACTACTCAAATATTCGTGCCAGTTAAATATTCATGTATCCATGTTAGTTCAGTATTCACGTATCCATGGCAGACCAATATTCAGTCAATGCAGTAGTCATTCAGTTCAGTAATTATGTATTCATTCAGTTTAGCATACAAGTGTTAATGAAAGTTCATGTTTGCAACTCATTTAAGGTCCGGAGTTAGCAGAAGTTACAGTCAAGACAATCATTCGAGGACGAATGATCCCAAGGGGGAGATAATGTAACACCCCGCAAATTCGACTTAGGTATGAATGAGTTAAAGGAGTAGTAAGGATATATTTTGAGCATATGAAGTCCCATCGAGATGATTATGGGTGAAAATAGTTGTTTAAAAATCAAGATGGAAAGTGAGGTGCATAAGATTTGACAAAATCGACTAAGTTTGTAGAAGGTCTGTATTCCATCAGTGTTTATTGAAAATGTGTAAGGAATTTGGGAAAACTCAAAGCATGAAAGTTGTAGGCCTTTGAAATAACTTTCCAACGAAATATTATGGATCCCGAACGGATATCTGTGCAAAGAGTTATGCGCGTTTTACAAAACACTACGCTATATGCGCGCCCACTAGCGCGAGACTAGCGCGCCCGCGCTAATGGGGTTTTATTCTGGCCATTTAGCGCGGGTTGGGCCTCCAGGTGCGTGGGGGAGCTAGTGGGGGGGGGGGGGTTTATTTTAAGGTTCTACTTCGTCCCCCACATCCCCAAAACATAAAAACTTGCTCTACAAAGGAGAACTCTCAAAAACCTAACTCTTTAAGGGTCCTTCCACCACCCAAGGTATGTTTTAATGGTGATTCTAAGTTAATTTCAATTTCCCAACATCTTATTAACATGGGTAAACCCTCACTACTACAAAAAAGGTCTTTGGCGGCAATTATTTAGCGGCAATTAGGTAATTGCCACTAATGAATTATTTAAGCTAAAATATTAGCGGCACATGACCATTAGCCAGTAAAAAATATATTTTTAACGACAATAAAAAACAATTGCCACTAAAAATTACTAATTGAATTATATTTTTTATTATTTTAACTTTCCCTCTGTACAATCTTTCCCTCCAATTTTTTGGGACAATAATTTGCATTCCCTCCAATTAGAAAACCCTACCATTAAAAAAACAATAGGATAAACCAAACCCTGTAATTAGAATATACAGAACCTCGCCTCTAATTAGAACGATATGAAGAACCTTCGCTGAAAAGCCTTCGCTAAAAAACCTTCGCCGAAGAACCTTCGCCATGCACGCTCATCGGCATCCCAGGTCTCTGTCGATCGAGTTTTATATAATTTTGGGTTGATGCTGCTCGATTATTATCAGTTTCTCTGTCAATTTTCTCCTTCAATCTTCGCCCTGAACGATTTCAACTTCTGTTTCGTGTAGGTTTTAAGAATTATTGCAGAAAGCATTCGTCTCCTTCAATTTCTGGTCTTAATCGGCAGAAATTTTTGCTTACCAGGTTCCAATTTTGATTTTTTATTTTTGATATCCAACTTGCGATTAGCGAAAGCATAGGTTTTTCTGTGTTTACTAAGTCGTTTGTGATATCAGATTGTTGTTAGATTGATAGTCGATTGATTAAATTGATTCCTCATCTGTTACTCTCTTGTTTTTGAATTGGTTCCTCTATTTTCAAGGCTACTGTTATTTTTGTGATTTTTCAGAAATTTTCTAAGTGTCAGTTGATGCATATTGATGTTTTAGTTGAATGCCGGTAGTCAAGATATGAATTCAACCATGTTCAATCTTGTGATTTGAATAGTTCTGCTGGTGGTACCGAAGTTCAACAAAATGATGATGAATCAGGTAACACTTTTCTCTGGACTCATTTTCAAATCTTAATTGTGTGAATACAATGGTTAATCTAACTAGTTTATATGGTGTAATTAGCAACTGTGATTTTCTGTAATTTCTATTATGATATCGAACTAGTTATATAGTGCAATTTGCAACAATTAAGAGAGCAACTTGGAAATTAAGCAATTTAGTAGTTAATGTAAGTATTGTTCAAATAACGGAAGATCTGACAAGAAATTATAGCAGTAAAGCTTTTCTTTAAAGTATTGATTTGCTTGTTCCGGTAAGCTTCATGCATACTTTGTATAGATTGCCTAGGTATTGCTAATGGGAAATCTGAAACTATTTTCTGGTATATATAAACTCTTGTCTGTTCTTTTACTTTAATAATTGCTAGAAGATAATTGACCAAACGATTTAAGATATGTATAGCAGGATTATTCGATGGCTTTTGTTGTAGCTTCAGTACATGGTTTTGCTATTCCTGGTTTCTTCAATGTGCATTTATTTTGTTCTTGTAGTTGAGATTTTGTCCATTGAGACGCTATGTCGTGATGTATTTTCTGTTTTAAAGATAATGTATGGAGATGCTCCGCCTGCAATTGTGCTTGTAGGTCACAGGTTGTCTTTCTTCATGTAGTTCGCATTCAAATTTTCACACCTTTGTTTGACTAGTTACTACGTTTGGAATAACTTTATTTAGTAGTGAAATGTCTACTTATAGCACTAAAGGTTTATGCACTGCTGATGGGAACAACCCATAGGAGATCAGCCCCAAATAAGTTTTAGGTTGATATACTAGCTGAAAACATCATTTCCAAGATCATACAAGTTTTGGACAAATAAAGGATCAGTTCTAAGGAGATAGTATATTACATTCTGGCCTTGGCATACAAATCTAAAGAAGCCATTTCTGCTCATACAAATTTTTTTGGAGGATGTTCTTGCTCTCATCTCTGTTGTGTTTAGCTAAATAAAAGATATTGTGTTATATCGTTGCTGAGTAGCTGCAAGTTATGAGGCACAGAGCTTTTCGCTTGGACGCAATTTTCCTTGGCATTGTTTACTCTAGCTCATTATAACTTTTTATTTTTTTGTGAGAAAGAGCGATAGCTCAGTAATTTAATAATGGAGTTAGTTGTATTAGTGTTGCAGTGGTCTCTAAACCAAATCGATCTCTGTTACATCCATCAGATCTATAGTTGCTTAGAACTTTTAACTCATCGATGTGCCACATTTCTTCGCCTTTTCCCATTTTCTTCCAGTCTGAAGAGTCCTGAAATGTATCTTTATTATCTTTCCCCTTTTCGTGGTTGGTCTGGATTCTTGTCATTACCAAGAATGAAAATGGTTTGATAGTATAAGAATAGGATGTAAACCTCTGTACGTTTTCACTCAAAAGAAGTTTTAGTCCTGCTATGAATGAACCATTTCTGTTTTTTAATTTAATTAACTGCATGCTTAGATTAGAAGTTTTCTGTACCACAATTAAGTTGTGAATTGCTCTCAATAGGCCTATGATAGGTTGGTTTATGCTTTTCTTGATCTGTCCCCTTAATTGTGTTATAAGCCTCATATTCCGATGATCATCAAGGATACACATAGGTCCATGTCTGCTTGTTAAATTCTGTGTTTTACTGCATCAAATCAATGGATGATATAGCATGCTATCAATTCAAGATACCCCATCCCAGCAAATATGCTTCAAGAAAAAAACTGACCTTATGCTTCAATGTAGCATCAGCCTGCTACAGTTTCTCCTCAAGTTCCTTAACTTGGTTTTGTAAAAGTAGGAGTTTTTTGCTTTTGACTTGCAGCTCCTCTGATGAACTCTTCAGAGTTGACTCCTGCTCTAAAGGATACCTAATGTTGCTGAAAATACTTCAATGTCTCACGGTACTATTCATCCGTCACGACCCGAATTTTCCACCCTCGGGAGTCGTGATGGCACCTACTAATAGGAGCTAGGCAAGCCAATTAATTTAACACTTCTCTCAACATCATTAATAATATAAAGAAGAACGAGGCAATTAATATAAAAGCGGAAGTCTCGAAACATAAATAACTGAAACCAAGTGCGGAAATTCAAATACACCTCTACCCAGATCTGGTGTCACTAACTCACGAACTTCTACTGAATGCTAAATACAAAGTCTGAATAAGAATACAGTACTGTCTGATCCGAAACAAGGGAAATCAAACGAAAGACAGAGATAAGAGAGACTCCGGTCCATGCGGACGCCAGCAAGGCTACCTCGGAAATCTCCGGACTGAAGTAAGCTCCCAACGCTCCTACTGCTATCCAAAAGCTCCTGCTCCGGTACTATGATCTGTGCAAAAAGCACAGAACTGTAGCATCAGCACAACCGACCCCATGTGCTGGTAAGTGCCTGGCCTAACCCCGGCGAAGTAGTGACGAGGCTAGACATGACCTACCAAAAACAACCTGTGCAGATATATATATACAAAGGCAACAGAAATAACAACAGAGAATATCAACTAAAAGGGGAAGGGGGCATGCTCGGGGAAAATACAGCGAATACAGATCAACGGATATAACGACGAAACTACCTCAATACCATAGCTCATGTATAAGTGGTCGGCGCGCCACACGATCCCATTTCTTAATTCATAAGTGGACGGCGTGCCACACGATCCCATTTCATAATATATAAGTGGTCGGCGTGCCACACGATCCCATTTTATAATATATATATATATATATATATATATAAGTGGTCGGCGTGCCACACGATCCCATATTATAGTATATAAGTGGACGGCGTGCCACACGATCCCATATCATAGTTCAAAATATCTGACTTTGTAAAGAAGGCCCCATTAGGGGAATTCGANTTTTGTGATATTAATATTTTGGATTAGTACTTCCTTTTGTTTGTTAAGATTTGACAAGATATACTTATAGTTTTATGAATTAATATTAATATGTTTTGGTTATTTGCATTATTTTTTGGTTGAATGTAATAGCTATTATTAATGGTGGCTAAACTTACCATTATAGCTCGTGAATTTTAGTTTCAATTTAAAAGGATTAAGACGTTTATACAGGGATATTGTAGCTATTATATTGCTATTAAAAATGATATTTTGCGATAATTTAATTGACTTTACTAGCCATTAAAATGGATGCAAGGGGCATACTAATACGTTTTTAAAAGAGATATTATTGCCACTCTAATTGCCACAAAATAATTACCGCTAAAGGTATGGACTTTTAGCGAAAATATTTTGAATTTAGCGGCTATAAAAATGGACGTTAAATGAGCATTATTAGTCATTTTTAGGATGAGTTTAGCAGCCATAATAATTGCCACAAACAATTGCCGTTAAAGCAAATGACTTTTAGCGGCAATAAGTTATACCTTTCACCAGCTTTTGGCAGAAATGCCACTAGAGGCTTTACCGACCCCGACATCAGTGGCAAAAGATCAATTGCCCGTAAATGATATAGCGGCTATTGTTATTGCCGCCAATGCTATTTTTTATTGCCACTAAAGCCCTTTTTTATTGTAGTGCCTCCATATCATTAGATATTCGATTGGGACATCATTGTTGAGAGAAGGAAGCCTAGAACTCGAAATTCAAGGGTTTGAACTTCAAAAAGGTAATGTCTTCACCCTCTAATTGATTATAGCACTGGTTTAATGATTTTAAACCCTAGTTCATGAGATATGAGTTGATGGGTTTGATAGAAAAGCATGAACAATTATAGGTTTGGCTTGTTGATTGTGGATTATTGGTTAAAGGTGTTGTTTATCTTATGGGTGAAGAAGAATGACATTTATTATAACCGTTTGAGACTTTAGAATTTATCTAGGATCAAGAGAATGGCTTGTTGGGTGTAGAAACACCATTAATAAGGACCATGAAACTTTATGTCACCAAGTGTTTGAGAAAATGTTTAAGTGACTAAAACATGAGAATTTATGCTAATATAGAATCCCTTTGACTTGTATTGATATAGATTAAAGTTGAAGGGGTTGGCGAATGTTGTATTACGCTCAAGAGCAGGAAGTTAAGGTATGTGAGGCTAACTCTCTATGTTTGGGAATTTTAATGATTCTCCCTACACTACGTTTCTTTTACGACGTTACCAATTGCCTCAGAAATATAGTTAAGCCTAACTCCTTTAATAGTTGCAGAACTTCTATTCTCTAGCATTCATAACTCGTTCATGACTTTCATTCTGAACGTTGAGCTCAGTGCGTATTCAATATAGACTTGGGTTTGATTCCTCCGAGTCTTAGTATAGATTACTCAGTATGCCATAAACAGTTGAAGTTTCAGTGTTCATAATCAGTTCAAGAATACATGTCTCAGTCTAGTCATATTCAGTATTCCAGTATTATGTCACTCAGTGTGATCCAGTATTCCAGTATCATGTAACTCAATGTGATTCAGTATTTCACTATCATGTGTTGCAGTTTGATTCTCAGTTCCTGAATGTTGAACACCTGTATTTGGGCCTGAGGCCGTAGTTTATATGCTTTATGCATACTTGGGCCTGAGGCCGTAGTTTATGCTTTATGCATGTTTGGGCCTGAGGCCGTAGTTTATGCTTTATGCATTTTTGGGCCTGAGGCCGTAGTTATGTATACGTATACTTTGGGCCTGAGGCCGTAGCTTGTGCACATATATATTGGGCCCGAGGCCGTAGCTTATTCAGATAAACAGGTTGTTCATCATTCAGAAGAGGGAGTATTCATATCCTTACTTCCTTTATTCAGTTCAGCTATCAGTTATCAGTTATCTCTTCAGTTATCAGTTCAGTTATCAGTTATCAGTTATCTTTTCAGTTATCAGTTCAGTTATCAGTTATCAGTTATCTTTTCAGTTATTAATTCAGTTATCAGTTATCAGTTATCTTTTCAGTTACCAGTTCTCACTTCAGTTTCAGTTTCAATAGTTATCATTTCAGTTATCAGCTTAGTTTCAGTTTCAGCATTTATAATTCTTTCTTTCAGTTGCTTTACATACCAGTACAATTCAAATGTACTGACGTCCCTTTTGCCCGGGGCCTGCATCTCACAATGCAGGTAATGATTTACAGGTTGATGATTCAGAGCGCTAGGATTCTCATACCAGCTGTTTGGTGATCCCCAGTTCTTTCGGGGTATTATCATTACTTTACAACCTTTTAGTATTTACAGATAGTTAGTGCTTTCAGTAATTCAATAGAGGCTTCATAGACTAGAGTAACAGTTAGACAGAGTCACAAGCTTTTCATATTAAGCTATGTTGGCTACAAATATGTTTTAGAATTGTATTAGTATTTTCGCACTTTGATTTATATCATCCAGACTTTCAGTATATCAGCATGTGTTAGTTTATCTTTCGCATTCAGTATGTTATGATACCACATGTTGATTCAGCCAGCCAGTTGATTCGCTCGGTCACATGTAGTCAGGCACCGAGTGCCGTGTTACATCCAGGCCCAGGTTCAGGGCGTGACATATTTTGACTCCAAGCTTGTCTATATACAAATACTAACAAATTACTTTCAAGACAAAAATCACCCATTTTGGCTTCTCTCATACGTAGCCCTATTATAAAACTCGATCCGTCGATTTCTTAGGAATGCATTCTTAAAAGTTCTACTCTCAGCGTTAGTGCTTACCATCTATAATCTATCTTTCCTCCGAAGGTTGACTTAAGTTGAACATCAAAGCAAGGAAAACTTCAAGGACGACATGGCTGACCAAATAGTAGTAATTGACTTAGTTGAAGATGAAGCTGCTGGCGAGAAAGCAGAATCATACCAGGATAAGATTGTTAAGCTTGAAGTAAAGGTGGCACATATGGAGCAAGACATTGATGGTATTAAGGAAATGATAGCCGATCTTAAGAACTCGTCCAACAAAAAAGGCTACTCTCTAATACGCATAGCTCCACCTCCCATTTATGAATGTAATGCCCAGTCTTTTCCAAATATGCACTCTTTCTTGCTAGAAAAGACATTCAGTAGCTTGGCCAAGACAAGTAAGGACAGAGAAAGTGGTGGAAAATATTTCAATATAGAGAATAACCATGTTCCTTTAGGAAACGGTCATGTCTTACAACCTGAGTCAGATTTAGTTATGGCAGAAAATGAAAATGGGGATATTGCTAATCTTATTGATGTTCCAATGTACAACGGGATAGGTTGTCCTCAAAGCCATTTGAAGGCATATGATGATTGGCTAGCATGCATAGGGCAAGGAAATGAATTTAAGTTGAGGCTCTTTGTGAGGACACTTACAGGGCCAGCATTAATGTGGTATGCAAAGCAAGACAATTGGAAATGGTTCAGTTGGAATGACCTAGTAAAGGACTTTGTCAATCAATATGGGTCCTCCAACAATACTACTAGCAGATGCAGTTTGTTGAAGAGAAAATTCGTAGATTCTCCTCAGAGTTTGAAAGCCAACAAACCTCAAGTAAATGTGGTAGAATCAAATTTCAAGCTTGGCGAGCACGTTGAGACACACCTCGAGGATAAAGGGAAAGGAGTGATTACTAAAGCATTAAATCCTCCACCATCAGCACCCAAGATAAGAAAATCCCGAAACTTTACCCTTTTGAGTGAACCACCTTCTATCATTTTTTAGAGGTTGAGATTATTTGGCATCATGCAACCAAAATCTGCCAAAATCCCTCCACCTCATTTCAATCCAACCAAGTGTTGCGCATTTCACTCGGGCATGCTAGGCCATACAACAGATGAGTGTCATTGTCTGAAAGAGGAAATCCATAAGCTGTTGGATAATGGTAGGGTCATTCAGAGACCGATGCTTTCCCCTCAATCTATGTGGTGCCAACCTCCAAATGTCATCCCTATACAGAATTTCACCCAAGTAGCTTATCCGCAATGTGCTAACCAAGGCCTGCATCTCACAATGTAGGTAATGATTTACAGGTTGATGATTCAGAGCGCTAGGATTCTCGTACCAGCTGTTTGGTGATCCACAGTTCTTTCGGGGCATTATCATTATTACAACCTTTCAGTATTTACAGATAGTTAGTGCTTTCAGTACTTCAATAGAGGCTTCATAGACTAGAGTAACAGTTAGACAGAGTCACAAGCTTTCCATATTAAGCTATGTTGGCTACAAATATGTTTTAGAATTGTATTAGTATTTCCGCACTTTGATTTATATATTCCAGACTTTCAGTATATCAGCATGTGTTAGTTTATCTTCCGCATTCAGTATGTTATGATACCACATGTTGATTCAGCCAGCCAGTTGGTTCGCTCGGTCACATGTAGTCAGGCACCGAGTGCCGTGTTACGTCCAGGCACAGGTTCGGGGCGTGACATATTTTAACTCCAAGCTTGTCTATATACAAATACCAACAAATTACTTTCAAGACAAAAATCACCCATTTTGGCTTCTCTTATACGTAGCCCTATGATAAAAATCGATCCGTCGATTTCTTAGGAATGCATTCTTAAAAGTTCTACTCTCAGCTTTAGTGCTTACCATCTATATTCTATCTTTCCTCCGAAGGTTGACTTAAGTTGAACATCAAAGCAAGGAAAACTTCAAGGACGACATGGCTGACCAAATCGTAGTAATTCACTTAGTTGAAGATGAAGCTGCTGGCGAGAAAGCAGAATCATACCAAGATAAGATTGTTAAGCTTGAAGTAAAGGTGGCACAAATGGAGCAAGAAATTGATGGTATTAAGGAAATGATAGCCGATCTTAAGAACTCGTCCAACAAAAAAGGCTACTCTCCAATACGCACAGCTCCACCTCCCATTTATGAATGTAATGCCCAGTCTTTTCCAAATATGCACTCTTTCTTGCTAGAAAAGACATTCAATAGCTTGGCCAAGACAAGTAAGGACAGAGAAAGTGGTGGAAAACATTTCAATATAGAGAATAACCATGTTCCTTTGGGAAACGATCATGTCTTACAACTTGAGTCAGATTTAGTTATGGCAGAAAATGAAAATGGGGATATTGCTAATCTTATTGATGTTCCAATGTACAATGGGATAGGTTGTCCTCAAAGCCATTTGAAGGCATATCATGATTGGCTAGCATGCATAGGGCAAGGAAATAAATTTAAGTTGAGGCTCTTTATGAGGACACTTACAGGGCCAGCATTAATGTGGTATGCAAAGCAAGACACTTGGAAATGGTTCAGTTGGAATGACCTAGTAAAGGACTTTGTCAATCAATATGGGTCCTCCAGCAATACAACTAGCAGATGCAGTTTGTTGAAGAGAAAATTCGTAGATTCTCCTCAGAGTTTGAAAGCCAACAAACCTCAAGTAAATGTGGTAGAATCAAATTTCAAGCTTGGCAAGCACGTCGAGACACACCTCGAGGATAAAGGGAAAGGAGTGATTACTGAAGCATTAAATCCTCCACCATCAACACCAAGATAAGAAAATCCCGAAACTTTACCCTTTTGAGTGAACCACCTTCTATCATTTTTGAGAGGTTGAGATTATTTGGCATCATGCAACCAAAACCTACCAAAATCCCTCCACCTCATTTCAATCCAACCAAGTGCTGCGCATTTCACTCGGGCATGCTAGGCCATACAACAGATGAGTGTCATTGTCTGAAAGAGGAAATCCAGAAGCTGTTGGATAATGGTAGGGTCATTCAGAGACCGATGCTTTCCTTTCAATCTATGTGGTGCCAACCTCCAAATGTCATCCCTATACCGAATTTCACCTAAGTAGCTTATCCGCAATGTGCTAACCAAGCAATGCAGAAGAATTGAGCATGTGGAAGTGTCACGACCCAATTTCCATCCCGGTCGTGATGGCGCCTCTCGTGAAGACAAGGCCAGCCAACTAACCCAAAACCTTTCACTTTAACAATTATTAAACATAAATGAATAAATAAATACTACTTAACGACAATAATAACTAGTATTTACAACCCAACACAACCCGACCGGGGTGTCACAAGTCACGAGCATCTAAGAGGTAGGAACATGACTACAGGGTCATATATATATAAAATGAAATCTGGAATCCAAAAGATGAAGTCCGGTGCCGCGAACGCTGGCGGTCACCTTGCTCAGCTACATTAGTGTTACCTTCAGTCCGCTAATAACCCGCTACCGGGTAAACAATACCTGCAACTGCACGCGAGGTGCAGGGAGTAAAGTGAGTACTTCCAACTCAGTGAGTAGTGAGAGTAAATAATAACTGAGAGACAAGAAATCACGTAAGAGCACTCCATCATGCTATATAGGACGGTACAACACTTTGAGAAAACAGTAAAACCGTGAAAAATCCTTTAGAAAATATCTGACTCAGTTTAAAAACCTCTTGTGAAAATATCCTTTTCCAACAGTCAAGCAAATGAATGCGTAATCAAATAGTGCAAGTCCGCACATAAGTCAGCCCCTCGGGCACAGCACTCCACTAACAATTAACACCAGGGCGTCTGGTAAACAGTGTAGGAAGTAGCATGAATGCCAATGAAATGAGAGTGCTGAATGTCATGACACGCAGTACAAACAGGAGCCGATGCATGAATGCAATGCAATGCACATGACCGCTGCGGCGCGCAGCCCGATCCATTTGGGTACCCGCGCTCACTGTGTGGGTTCAGATTCCGGAGGGGCTCCTACAGCCCAAACGCAATATCATCATAGCATCGCTGCAGCGTGCAGCCCGATCCATCCTCAGTCCAGAACATGCAAATGCCACTCGGGCAATGTCAAGTAATAGCTTTTAACTCAAAACATCAGAAAAATGCAATTTAAGTCTTTAAACTTTAACAATATGACTGCACATTTCAAAACAGGGTTTAACTAAGGACTGAAATCATTTAATATGCTAAGTGTCATGAAAACAGTGATAATAATCCCTAAAGGATTCAAATAATCGGCACGAAGCCCAAAACATGGCAATCAACCCAAATCACGATAGCATCAAGTAGGTTTCAGTCAATTACGCAGTAAAATCAACCATCGGGACGGACCAATTCACAATCCCCAACGGTGCTCTACCCCACGCTCATACCTGGCGTGCAAGTCACCACAATACAGCACTATGATGTGCAAATTCGGGGTTTCAAACCCTCAGGATATCATTTACAAGGATTACTCACCTCGAACCGGTGAAATCTCTAGATCTCGACGCCTTTGCCCCTCAAACCGGCCTCCACGGGCGTCGAATCTAACCAAAATCAGAGCGAATACATTACAATATGCCAAGGGAACAATACCCAATCGGAAACAACCAAGAAATAGCAGAAATCTCGAAACTAGCAAAACCCGAGCCCCGGGTCCGCTTCTCGAAAAATTACGAAATTCACATCACCGGATTCCTCGTCTCTCCACGAGTCCATACATATAAAATTCACCAAAATCGGAGTTCGTTTGACCCTCCAAATTCCATTTTCACATCATAATTCTCAAACCCTAACTTACCCCATTTTTACCCTTTAATTCCTTGGGTTTTCAGTGTTAATTCATGTTTATACACAATAATAACATAATCTAAGCCCAAGAATCCATACCTGATGATAGACCTCGAAACCCTCTTCAAAAATCGCCCAAAATCTCCTTAGTCCGAAGTCCAAAATGTTGTTCTTTCAAAACTTCGCGAAGATGATTAATTTCACTTAACTGCCAGGCATTTCGCTTCTGTGGATCCAGTACCGCTTTTGCGGCTTCCGCTTATGCGGCTTCCGCTTATGCGGTCAACGTCCGCTTTTGCGGACCTTTCACTTAAGGCAACCTTCCGCTTCTGCGGTCCCCAATCGCATCTGCGGGACCGCTTAAGCGATCCAATGTTCCGCTTCTGCGGAACCTGACCAGGGTTCCAAATTCCGCTCCTGCGAGGTCTAGCTCGCTTCTACGAGGCCGCCTACGCGGTCCTCCTTCCGCTCCTGCGGAATCTGGCAAGGGCCAAGACTTCCGCTTCTGTGCATCTTCCAATCGCTTCAGCGAGACCGCACCTGCGGTCCCATAACCGCAGGTGCGAAACCAACAGATACCAGCAAGGTTGAACCTGCAATTAACTCCAAAAACTTTCCGTTTAACCACCCGAATTCACCCCGAGGCCCCCGGGACCTCAACCTAAAACACCAACACATCCTAATACCTTATTCAAACTTGTTCCAATCCTCAAAACATTTCAAACAACGCTAAAACCATCAAATCACATCGGATTCAAGCCTAAGTTTCTTAAAAACTTCCGAATTACGCATTCGATCAAAAACCCGACCAAACGATGTCCGAATGACCTGAAATTTTACACACATATCCAAAATCACCTAACGAAGCTACAACAACTCTCGGAATTCCATTCCGACCCTCGGATCAAAATCTCACCTATCAACCGGAGTTCGCCAAAATACTAACTTCGCCAATTCAAGCCTAATTCTACACCGGACCTCCAAAATCAATTCCAATCGCACTCCTAAGTCACAAATCATTTCCCGAAGCTAACCGAATCACCGAAAATCACATCCGAGCCTTCTAACTCATAAGTCAACGTCCGGTTGACTTTTTCCAACTAGGCCTTCCTTAAAGAGACTAAGTGTCTCAGTTCTTATCAAAATCAATCCAAATCAACTCTAACACACCACATACCGATAAGGAAACATAAAGAAGCATAAAATGGGAGAAACGAAGCAGTAACACATGAGACGACGGGTCGGGTCGTCACATCCTCCCCAACTTAAACCAACGCTCGTCCTCGAGCGTACCTAGAGTTGTACTAGGAGCAACCCAATAGCTGAATGACCTTACCAAACATATACCCGGGGTGATCCCTCGTCACCCTACCTCGCATAGGTCCGATAACACAATATAGCTGAAATTTCACATTCCATCTAAACCATAAACCGTAGAACCACATTGCACTTCCAGAAATCATACCCAAGATCAGAACTTCACATCTATACCCAGAATAAACCCGCACCAACTGTAATTACCCATACCTGCAACCTCAGGTGAAATCATATGATATACCACATAATCCAAACACTCGAAACGATAGCCTCTATTTACAGCAGTTAACCATAATAACCAAATACCGATAGAAAACCCTTTTATTAGCTAAAGTCTTATTCCAACACTTCCATATACTGCCAACAACAAATGAAACACGCGATAAATCGTAACTATTCCTCAGATCCACCATTCATTAAGCCACCTCCCTTTGACTAATGTCTCAATAGATTTCCGGGCCATACCTTGATATTATCTCTCTAGCAAGCTGCAATCAGTTCTGTTCGTATTCATTAATGACTCTAACGATCACCTCGAATCCAACACACCACTCTGGTGATATGATACCTCAACACAGGCCTAAGCCACAACTTGCATAATACGCGTACCAACAAGAAACGACCTGAATATACTCAAATCATGAAAATAACTCAAACAAAAGAGCTGTACTTCAAGCTCATTAGTATCATCACAACACAAGGCTGAGACCCCGTCTCACATCATAGAAATAGAACACCTGAATCTACCCCGAAAGGTCATAACTCAACGCAGCCTCGCTACAATGCGTGATCCTATCCAAACACTGTTACACATGGAGCACCTCAAGACACTGTGATCAAAATTCGACAGCCACACACAATTTGATGTCTGAAACCAAGGCAATTCATTGCACCCACGGTGAAATAAACAACATACGACACGCCACCTGATAGGTCATAACCCACACTCCATTTACCGAGCAACATCCGATTACTCTTCCCGCTCGACTTCCCCTATGAATCCCCAATAGATCTGCACCACGTGTGCCCATAACCAACAAATCATATCGCCTNGAACCTCCAAACTCAATTCCGATCGCATTCCTAAGTCACAATTCACCTCCCGAAGCTAACCGAATCACCGGAAACCACATCCGAGCCTCCTAACTCATAAGTCAACGTCCGGTTGACTTCTCCAACTTAAGCCTTCCTTAAAAAGACTAAGTGTCTCATTTTCTACCAAAACCAATCCAAATCAACTCTAACACACCAAACACTGATAATGAAACATGAAGAAGCATGAAATGGGGGAAATGAAGCAGTAACACATGAGACGACAGGTCGGGTCGTTACATCCTCCCCAACTTAAACAAACGCTCGTCCTCGAGCGTACCCAGAAATGTACTAGAAGCAACCCAACAGCTGAATGACCTTTCCAAGCATATACCCGGGGTGGTCCCTCGCCACCCTATCTCGCATTGGTCCTATAACTCAATATAGCTGAAATTTCACAGTTCACCTGAACCATAAACAATAGAACCACATTGCACTTTTCGAAATCAAACACAAGATCAAAAATTCACATCTATATTCAGAATAAGCCCGAACCAACTGTAATAACCCATACCTGTAACCTCAGGTAAAATCATATGATATACCACATAATCCAAACACTCGAAACGATAGTCTCTATTCACAGCAGTTGCCCACAATACCCAAATACCGATAGAAACCTCTTATTAGCTAAAGTCTTATTCCAACACTTTCATGTACTGCCAACGATAAATAAAATACGCGATAAACCGTAACCATTCCTCAGATCAACTATACATGAAGCCACTTCCCCTTTTGGCTAATACCACAACAGACTTCCGGGCCAAACCTAGATATTATACTTCTAGCAAGCTGAAATCACATCTGTTCGAATTCATTAATGACTCCAACGATCACCCCGAATCCAACACACCACCCCGGTGATACGACACCTCAATACAGGCCTAAGCCACGACTTGCATAATACACGCACCAATAAGGAACGGTCTGAACGTACTCAAATCAGGACAAATGACGCAAACGGAAGAGCTGTACCTCAAGCTCATCAATACCATTACAACACAAGGCTGAGACCCCGTCCCACATCATAGAAATGGAGTACCTGAATCTACCTCGAGAGGCCATACCCCCGTGTGGCCTTGCCACAATGCGCGATCTTATCCATACACTGTTACACATGAACACCTCAAGTCACCATGCTCAAAATAGACAGCCACGCACAATTTAATGTCTGAAACCAAAGCAATTCATTACACCCACGGCGAAACAAATAACATACGACACGCAACCTGATAGGTCATAACCCACACTCCATTTACCGAGCAACATCCGATTACTCTTCCCGCTCGACTTCTACTATGAATCCCCAATAGATCTGCACCACGTGTGCCCATAACCAACAAATCATATCGCCTCACAGCACAGAAAAAAATAATTCATAGATCTCCCTAGATAACTAACAAGTTCAATAACGACCGAATCCACCTGTCCCTCAACAATACAACTCAAGACTAACCAAGATAACTCAAGCTAAATACGTAGCCACATTGTCCTGCCAACGAACGCAATACCAAAAAGCCTGAAGCTGCTCCTTCCACTACTATAACTCCTGCCAGAGCCGTACGATACGGTGCCCGACACCAAATAAATACCGAAATCCGCCATCTCACCCGGCGACATGCCCGGCCACAAAAAAATGCATCCGAAAAGTCACTCAATACCAGAACTGAATCAATGGTAGAGACCTCTGCACTGACATCCATCACGAATGCCCCATTAAGAAAAGCAACCTTCTCAGCCGTCTGCTGCATCTTTTGAAATATATACCACTCTGCAAGAACATAATCCAATGCACCTTGCCGCTCAACCCGTGGCATTTTCGGCCTAGCCCGTAGAACAATCGTCTAGAATAACCCAACACTGAGACAACCAACCTACAATCCAATATCATATCCAAAATTTGGCATACCAAGCAAAGAAAGATCCACTCGGACTTCTAATTCCCAATAACCGCTAGACGGTGCCGATACACACGATTTACAACAACTGCATAGCCTGAACACGAGAACTCCTAGTCTCCAACTCCATATAGCACACAAATCACTATACCTGATCCCAAATTGCGCCGTACGAATACATATCACACCTCAAGTACCCAATCATCCCACGAAAGATATTCTAAAATTCCCCTGTGCCATCAAACAAACTCAGATATCGACAGTCGATCCCAAATGTTGCAACACTACCGAAGTATTATCACTTTACATCACATTGCCCTTTTACCGGAACATATACCCCCGTCGAATCACTATGGTTGGCAATACCATTTTACCTAATCATTTGAAGATCGATTCTTTACTCACCTGCAGCTGCCCGTGCTGCTTACGAATTTAATGACTTCCCATTATGAACTGAACCGAAACCTCGAACACGCAAATCTCAATTCTCTACAACATACCGCGTATACCATAACACACTAGGATAACATGAGAACTCCATCTCCCTTTTTCCTAACCACAAACACATTCCTCTAGTCAAGAACTCTCCATCAATCCCATCTAGAAGAGAAATCACTACACCTTCCATGCTTCGCATGCCCATAGGCAATATATACGTCTCTAAACCACGGTAAAACTCATCAAGAACTCTCTCTCCCAATTCCATTGCACAAGCTAAACTGCCAGGACTGAATCCTTCTACCCAAACCAAGCTAAGCAAGCTGTCAGAACTCAAGAGCCTTGCTGCACAACACCGGTAAAAGCTCATTACCTCGAACACATACGAAGAATTAATCATATCTTTACCATACCGATTCGGTCTACTATCAAGCTATTCCATCTATCTAATTCCCCTTTTTATTCATCATCCACTTGATATTTCTTCCTCGTTGTAGCATCACAATGCCTCAATCCAGGCTTACCACACGAGACTCGCACATAAGACCATACTGTCTAAGACCCATAGGCCACTGAATATTCTCTCAATTGTTTCCCAGAAATACCACACTCCCGAATGCTTTACTCTGAAGAACTTTCTGCGAGTCTAAATTCGCTTCCTTTACTTTCCAGGTACCGACACATAGGATTCCATGATCAACATCAAAATACCACAAATTTTGACATTTTCTATTGAAACACTGTCTTTAGTCACATGCACCACCTTAAAACACCTGAGTGTTACATGTAGATTCTTGAACACATTAAAACCATTCTCGAGAGTCATTCACTCTTATTCATCTGCAATTTACCCGATTTAACGAACAGAACCACTCGTGCTTTATTGGCACTCCGATACCGTAAAATAAGACTCTCATCCCAATACAACCAAGCACTTCCTGCTCTATGCACCGAGCATCCTCTACCAACAACAACTCTAGACATTCCGTAATTCTCATACCCTATGGAACATAATATAACCTTTGTCGAAATTTTGCTTCACTCGTGCCATCCTCGGCTCAATCTGTGTAACTAGAACTAACTCGCCAGCATACCTCGAGACGTACCCAACCTAGCACATAACCGTGCAGTCAGCTAATCAACAGCAACCTCCCCAACTTGGCTCGAAGCCATATATCAAGACATACTTGACAACTCATAACACCTTTACTCTAATGATGCCACAATGTCATGGTGAGATTAAACTCAAATCATCTACAAGTTTGTGAAAACACAGATCATCTAGTACTGAAATCCTCTACAACCCTCGCATTCATCCCCCACGTCAGTTGAGTCCACTCTCTTAAGCGACCCGATTTTTTTTTTTAATTTCAACACTTACCCTTCATTTACAGATGAGATCTTCTAACATACACGTAAGGACCATACCACTTAAGAACACTCCGCAGGGGATAACCCACCTGCTTCGCCTCAATTTAGCATTTCAGCACACCTTCCACCATCATACGCATAACACAATCAATTTAGTCTTCCTGAGTCTTAACTCATACCACCACACGTATTGTACTTTACTTTCCAACTAGGAGATACGAAGATATTCTTCACGCGCCCATAATTCGGGCTACACATCAATCCATAATAGGAGTCGAATCACTTAACCGTTCATCTATTATCCTATAGACTTCTTCGTTACTACCAAGTCATATAGACACATCTCGCCGTGCTAACGTACTCATCACATGGATATCCCACTGCCATTCCGGCTAATAGAGACAATAACGAACATATACGTTCAAAACACTCGTTCACACAATCAGCACCTCGGTGCTCAAGCCATAGGCAAGGATCCGGCCTCAAGTCCTCCAGACTGGCCCAACATATTCACGAAGATTACATCTCGCCCCTCGATCGGGGAATCACAAACCATCAAGGCACATATAACACTGAGCGCTCACATGCGCATACAGACGTGTGGAAGGAATTTCAAGAGTTATATCTCAAGCTGAATCAAGTACGCACGATAAGAATTCCAAGAATGGGAAGTTTTCCTAAAGGTTCTGCAGCCTCTCGAGGATAAATACAGACGTCTCCGTACCGATCCGCGAGACTCTACTAAACCTGCTCATGACTCGTTAGACCTAGCAACCTAGGCTCTGATACCAACTTGTCACGATCCAATTCCCATACCCGGTCGTGATGGGGCCAGCCAACTAACCCAAATCCTTTCACTAACAATTACTAAACATAAATGAATAGAAGATACAACTTAATGGCATTAGAAACTGTTAATCACTACCCGACCGGGGTGTCACAAGTCACGAGCATCTAAAGGAACCTGATTTAACTACAGGGCCAATATTATACAAAAATGAATTTCTGGAAAAACAAAAGACAACATCCGGTGCCGCGAACGCTGGCGGTCACCTTGCTCATCTACAATAACAATACCTTCAATCCGCTAATAGCCCGCTACCGGGTGACCGATACCTGCAACTGCACGTGAGGTGCAGGGAGTAAAGTGAGTACTTCCAACTCAGTGGTAATAAGAGTAAATAATAACTGAGAGGCAAGAAATCACGTAAGAGCACTCCATCTTGCTATATAGGACAGTACAACCCTTTTTAGAAAACAGTAAGACCGTGAAAAATCCTTTAGAAAATATCTGGCTCAGTTTAAAAACCTCTTTTGAAAATATCCTTTTATAACAGTCAAGCAAATGAATGCGTATTCAGATAATGCAAGTCCGCACATAAGTCAGCCCCTCGGGCACAGCACTCCACTAACAATTAACACCAGGGCGTCTGGTAAACAGTGCAAGAAGTAGCATGAATGCCAATGAAATGAGAGTGCTGAATGTCATGACACGTAGTACAAACAGGAACCGATGCATGAATGCAATGCAATGCATATGACCGCTGCGGCGTGCAGCCCGATCCATTTGGGTACTCGCGCTCACTGTGGGGGTTCAGACTCCGGAGGGGCTCCTATAGCCCAAGCGCAATATCATCATAGCATCGCTGGCGTGCAGCCCGATTCATCCTCAGTCCAGAACATGCAAATGAGCCACTCGGGCAATGTCAAGTAATAACTTTTAACTCAAAACATCATAAAAATACAATTTAAGTCTTCAAACTTTAACAATATGACTGCACATTTCAAAACAGGGTCTAACTCAGGACTGAAATCATTTAATATGCTAAGTGTCATGAAAACAGTGATAATAATCCCTAAAGGATTCAAATAATCGGCACGAAGCCCAGAACATGGCAATCAACCTAAATCATGATAGCATCAAGTAGGTTTCAGTCAATTACACAGTAAAATAAACAACCGGGACGGACCAAGTCACAATCCCCAACGGTGCTCTACCCCACGCTCATACCTGGCGTGCAAGTCACCACAATACAGCACTATGATGTGCAAAATCCGGGGTTTCAAACCCTCAGGATATCATTTACAAGTATTACTCACCTCGAACCGGTGAAATCTCTAGCTCTCGACGCCTTTGCCCCTCAAACTGGCCTCCACGCGCGTCGAATCTAACCAAAATCAGAGCGAATACATTACAATATGCCAAGGGAACAATACCCAATCGAAAACAACCAAGAAATAGCAGAAATCTCGAAACTAGCAAAACCTGAGCCCCGAGCACGCTTCTCGAAAAATTACGAAATTCACATCAACGGATTCCTCGTCTCGCCATGAGTCCATACATATAAAATTCACCAAAATCGGAGTTCGTTTGACCCTCCAAATTCCATTTTCACATCATAATTCTCAAACCCTAACTTACCCCATTTTTACCCTTTTATTCCTTGGGTGTTCAGTGTTAATTCATGTTTATACACAATAATAACATAATCTAAGCCCAAGAATCCATACCTGATGATAGCCCTCGAAACCCTCTTCAAAAATCGCCCAAAATCTCCTTAGTCCGAAGTCCAAAATGTTGTTCTTTCAAAAATTCGCGAAGATGATTAATTTCACTTAACTGCCAGGCATTTCGCTTCTACGGATCCAGTACCGCTTTTGCGGCTTCTGCTTATGCGGTCAACGTCCGCTTTTGCGGACCTTTCACTTAAGGCAACCTTCCGCTTCTGCGCTCCCCAATCGCATCTGCGGGACCGCTTAAGCGATCCAATGTTCCGCTTCTGCGGAACCTCACCAGGGTTCCAAATTCCGCTCCTGCGAGGTCTAGCTCGCTTCTGCGAGGCCGCCTTTGCGGTCCTCCTTCCGCTCCTGCGGAATCTGGCAAGGGCCAAGACTTCCGCTTCTGCGCATCTTCCAATCGCTTCAGCGAGACCGCACCTGCGGTCCCATAACCGCAGGTGCGAAACCAACAGATACCAGCAAGGTTGAACCTGCAATTAACTCCAAAAACCTTCCGTTTAACCACCCGAATTCACCCCGAGGCCCCCGGGACCTCAACCAAAAACACCAACACATCCTAATACCTTATTCAAACTTGTTCCAATCCTCAAA
>NW_017672488.1:45260-124864 GCF_001879085.1 Nicotiana attenuata
AGAGAGAGATTTAACCGCACCCCGCCCCTCACTGTGCGAGGTTTTCAGGTTGTTAGCATATTTCTGGGTTAAATATCGGCTACGGGAAAGAAGACATAAGTGGTAATTTGATCAAAGGAATTGTTAAAGGGTGCTATGGTTGGCCTTATTGGCTTATGTTCAGACTTGGGAAGATGTCAGGACTTGATGCGTTGTATGGATGCGGGTTTCGAGGGGGAGTGATTCCGCCAGGTGCCTCGTCGAGAGGGTATTCATGTTTATAAGATTTATGGAGTTGAATTATTTCGGGACCAAGTCAGAGCGGTGGCTCTCAGCAACGGTCTAAAGGATTCAAAAAGAGGTAAAGTATGGTGCCTTGAGCCTATATGTAAGAGTTAAGAATCAAGCTTTTGCAGCATGCTTATGAAGTGGAGGCCCAGAATATTCTATGATGTTTTGACTTGCATGATGTAGCACTTGAGAGAAAGATGAGATAGGACTTCAGATTCGTAGAAGGATTAGCAGAATGGGCTATCAGTTAAAGGTGGCGAATGTGCGCACAAGGGAGGTATGAAATGGTTCGTGGGATTGAGACAGCATGGTCTCGTGAGGTTCGGGTCACTCAGGGTGAGTGCGATGGAGTGTGTTATGTGTTTGAAAGGATTATTGTTATTACTAAGGCAATCTGGGTAATGAAGGAAGATATAATTGGTTAACCACAGTTGAGTTGGCGTATTGGTGGTAGAGGTCAGTTCCTTCAGCGTGATCAAGTTATAGCATGTGATTTGTGGCGGTACGTGTGAGGCTTGTTGGTCCCGCGTAATTAATGTTGTTCAGAGCATTCTTTTGTTATGGCCTGTTTGTGTAGGCAGATCCCGGAGGGCTAGGGTGCTTAGACACTACTTAGATGTTTATCTATACTCAGGTTATGAGAATTTACCTGTGTGTTTGCTATGGTTCTCCTGAAGTGAGTCCAGTGAAAAGCTTTTTATGGCATTGGGTGCAGTGAGTGGTATGGAATTTGATGTGAGGATCAAGGTTGGCAGTTCCGGTGCTGACAAGGATGTCACGAGCCTCGGATGAGCAGGGAAGGAGTTTCGATGTTTAAAGTGAGTTGGTATTATGTCGTCAGTATCACCTGAGATCGGTGCTTTGTGTGAAAAAGGCTTTGCATCCTGGTTAAGGATTCTTGATCGCTTTTCAGCGTTAGTGGGTCGTGGTTTGGATGTGCGACCCGTTATTTATTTCGGAAGGTTGTGGGCAGTGCCTCACAGGAAGATTGTATAAGTGTGAGAATGTAGTTCACTTGATTGATTAAAGATTTAAACAAGTATGAGGATTGTGGTAATATCATTAATTTGAGAATTTGTGCTTGGAGGACTCTGTTTATTGGGTTATGGGATATGGAGGTTCGCTCCGGTTATGAGGGTTGTTTTATGTGTTATGAGAAAGGGGAGTTATTATGGACCTTTGAAAGGTTATTAGCCTAGTTGGTGCAATAAAAATCGGCTTGAGATCAGTGGATTGATTTAAATGTGAACAGGGGTTTATATCAGGCCAGATGTGTTCATCTCAACAATACACTCCTTATGAAGGGAGTCGGGGTGTTTATTTCGTTGTCAGCTTTTCATGTAATGATGTATTGTCGTGTGCGAGTTGTGAGACGGCTTGGTGAATTTCTTATGTGTTGAGGTTCAACATAGAAGATGAGGTTATATTGAGCAGGATGGCTCTTGGATTAGATCATATATCGCACTTCAGTTGTGCTCGAGTTTGTGGATCATAGCGTTATATGCCTCCGGGGAATGGTATTATACTTAGCTGTTTATGACTGATATTCAGTATTTTGTTATAATGAGCATTTAGCTCGATGTACATCTCCTTATGTGAGTTCATGTGTGGATCGGTGGCAGCCGCCATGGGTATGTTATTTGATCGGGTTGGCACGCCGCCATAGTTATTGTTGTGTGGATCGGGTGCACACCGCCATGGTTATGATTGCTCGGATCGGGTTGCGCGGCCGCAAATAGTGTGATGTTCAGTACAGTTCCCCATATCTGTCTATTTGTGTTCTGTTTCCTATTTTCTGAAGGAAGCTCATATTAGCTGTGCGCCCGCGTCGCATGTATGATTCGCGAATGGGTAATTGAAATTCCTTTTTAGAGTTCATTTTCCTTTTTGTATGCATTCTAATTGGTAGCCTATTGGCACATTGGTGGCTATCAATGAGACTTTTGGTCATGTCGGGGTTGCTTATTGCCTGAGCAGTTCGTATTGGGTGAGACGAGATTGTTGATTTAGGATCAGTGCAATCTGATTACGTGAAATATATTAAGGAGCAAAGATCATTATTTGGTTCGGAATGAGGTAATGTTTCTTGTCAGAAGTATAGACTCAATGATTGGTTGACTCGGCAGTTGATTATGAATTTCTGCACATCTCTTTCGTTGTGGCGGCATTGTAAGAGTTAGAGTAAGACCTGTGTATGTCATGGGGTGCAATGGGAGCATCAGATTCGTGGAATTTTGACTAAGTTGATCAGAAAATGTTATTGTGGTCCGGTGAGTAAAGTGATGCTAGGTGTGAATTCAGCAAAGTTATGCAGCCATGTTTGGGTACATCGTGTAGTGATTGATATGGTGATCTTATGTTGGAAACAGGTCGGGCATAGAATTCCGGATGTTGGAATTGGGCTCTAAGGCTTATTTGCTTGAATAAAAGGGAATATCTTCAGAATTGATCGAGCTGATGTGTTCAACTGAGTTGTGGTAGCACGGGAAGGTGCATGAGAAGTTAAACAGTGATTTCAGACTACTTCAGTGTAGTTCTCAGCACGTTCAAGGACGAACGTATGTTTAAGTGGGAGAGAATGTAACGACCCGACCGGTCGTTTTAAGCTCTACCACGTCGTTCAGCAGTCTGAGGCCATAAACAGCTTCATTTCAGGTATTATGACTTGTACGCGTGGTCGGAATTAAGTTTCAGGAAGTTCAGAGTTGATTTGTAAAGAGAATTCTCATTTCGGAAGCCTTAAGTTTGAAAGAATTAACTAGGATTGGAATTTTGAGTAAAAGACCTCGGAATCAGGATCCGAAGGTTCCAGCAGGTTCGTATGATGATTTCGGACTTGGGCGTATGCCCGGATTGGGTTTTGGATGACCCGGGAACGTTTTGGCGCCTATTGTGGAAAGTAGCATTTTGAAAGAAATTTTATAAGTTTGGGTTGAAGTGCATTTCAGTGATATCGATGTCCGTTTTGGGATTCTGAGTCTGGGAGCAGCTCTGTATGGTGATTCTGGAGTTGGGAGCGTGATCGGAAGTGAATTCGGAGGTCCGTAGGTCATTTTGGAGCCATTTGGCTAAAGATAGAAATTTGAAGGTTTTTGAGAAGTTTGACCGGAAGTGGACTTTTTGATATCGGGGTCGGAATCCGATTCCGAAAGTTGGAGTAGGTTCGTAATGTCAAATATGACTTGTGTACAAAATTTGAGGTCAATCGGACGTGATTTGATAGGTTTAAGCATCGAAAGTGGAAGTTGGAAGTTCTAAAGTTCATAAAGCTTGGATTAGGGGCTGATTCATGATTTTAGCATTGTTTGATGTGATTTGAGGCCTCGAGCAAGTCCATAATGTGTTTTGGGACTGGTTGGTGTGATTGGTCGGGGTCCCGGGGGCCTCGGGTGGGTTTCGGGTTGTATCGCGCTCTTATTTGATGTTTCAATGTCGTTTCTTTGGACATTAAGGGGTGTCATATTAAGCAAATGAGCTCCAAATTAAGTTTTTATTGAGCCATTAGATCCATATCGTAATTTCGGAGCCAAAGCAAAAAGAATCGTCGAATTTGGACATCGTATGAGGGAGTTATGCTCATTTCCGTGTCGAGAAAAGTGCTGGTTGCTGTCATAACCGCAGATGCGGAAATTCTCCGCAGATGCGGTCAAATTTCCGCAGATGCGGAAATTGCTGGAGGCAGAGGGGTTTTTTTAAAAATCGAAGTTTGGCTCATTTTCACTTCATTTCTTCCATGGGAGCCGATTTTCGAGCAACTTTGGAGTGCCATTTTCATCACCAAGCATGAGGTAAGTGATTTCTACTAGTTTTGAGTATATACAAGGTTTATATATGGATTTAGACTTGGAAAATTGTAGAAAACTTGAGGTTTGAGGGAAAACATAGTTTTGACCACGATTTTGGGTATGGAATTTAGAGAAAATCATATATTTGAGTTCGTGAGGCCATGGGTAATCTTTATCTTCGAAAATTTTGGATTCCGGGCACGTGGACCCGAGGGCATTTTTGTCAACTTTTCGATCAGGGTTAGGAATTGTTATAAATTGGATTATAATGAGTATCTTAGCACATATTAATGGATTTTACATAATTATTGGCTAGTTTTGGAGCGTTATGCATCGATTCGAGTCTTCGGAAGGGCGTGGAATGCCGGTTATGGACCTTCGGAGCGAGGTGAGTCTCCTTTCTAACCTTGTAAGAGGGAATTGACCCCATAGGCGAATTAATTTGTTATGTGCTCCTATTTGTGGGGTCTACGCACGCACGAAGTGACGAGAGTCCGTGCGTAGCTACTATTATGCAATTGTCCGAGTAGTATAGGACCCAAAAGCATGCTATACTTGGATTAACTGTAACTTATTGACAGCTCGAATTGCTTAAATCACATCGAATTAATAAATAAATTTCAAAAAGGATTAAACTTCTTTTCTTAAATTGTTAAAAGAGAAAGTGGCTTTTATTTGAATAAATATTCCCCGATAAATTCTTAATTGGCTATCTGAGCATGTATTTCTATGTGTACCTGCGTCACATGCATGATTCGCGAGCAGGGTGATTGTTTAATTTATGTTGACCGCATCGCATGGATAGTTCGCAAGCGGGGGTATAGATTCATCTATGGTTCGCACCGTTCGACCCTCGGCAGTGCACAGTTTACATCTCTGTTGGAGCGGGCCGTCGACCTCGGCATGATTTGCACATGCTTGTATTGCTTGCCTTGAAACTTATTGAAGTTGTTGCTGCCTCTTTCTGGCTTAAGAATATACGCATAAATGATGAAAAGGAATGATTTTCTATAAAAGAAAGAATTTTTTATTTGCTTCAACCCATTGAATTATAATCATGTTTAAAAAAATTCACGAATTAATATACTATGGATATACCATCATTGGACCATTAGTAAGTGTCGAAGTCGACTATCTCGTCTCTACTTCTTTGAATTTAGACGGGATACTCATTAGGTACACGTTATTTTCGTACTCATACTACACTTCTGTGCGTTATTGTTGCACAGGCATATGCATCTCTAGTGGCCTACAGGGCGTAGCAGCACGGATGATACGGAGACTTAGGTGAGCTGCACTTCTCGAGGCGATTCGCAGCCATCAGAGTCTCTTTCAGTTTTCTGTATTTATTTCTGTCCAATATTGTATTCCGGACGATTGTTGTATTATATTATTCCTTAGAAATTGCTCATGCACTTATGACACCGGGTTCTGGGAGGATTTTTGGATTATTAAAATGTTAAGTTTTGTTAAAGACTTCGCGGTTGTTTCTGTAAATTTTATTATTCGTTATTTAATGTATAAAGAAAAAAAATGATTCTAGACAATACAAAACTTGGAATTTAATTAAGTATTTTGGTTGGCTTGCCTGACAGCGGTGTCCGGTGCCACCACGACCCTCAGTGGATTTTGGGTCATGACACGATTAATCAAGGGCCCTTTCAATTAATCACAAGACAACACATAGTTGAACAATCATAGAGTAAAAATGGCTCAATTATATTAAAACAGAGAAGATTTCATCGAACAATTGGTTCCATCAACCCTAGATGACGGGTTTAGGTACTCATACTAATAGATAACAATTCACTATAGAAAGTCATAATCAACAATGGAATTAAAAAGAAGAAGATGAAAACTCTAAGGAAAATTCTCTGTCTTTCTCTCGTGTTCTTGCCTTCAAAATCTCTCTAAAAACAGCTCGCTCTATCTTCTGGGCGAATTAGGCTTCATATAGGTTTAGGTTAGTCGCCTTAGAAATTACATAATCGACACTGGGTTATTGGCTTCCGTCAGCTCGTCCGCTGCCGCAGATTGGACCGCGGATTTCGCCGAGTATTCTGCCTCAGTGCACGGCCCAATGCACGGTCAATCCGCAGCCGCGCACCTGTAGCAGACTTTCCCACTTGTTCTTTCTCTTTTTTGACCGTGCTAACCTCCAATTGGCCTTCCACACTCTATATTGACTCCAAAACACTCTTTAGCTTCCTCATAGCTCGGAGTGGCTCCTGCAACACATAAAACTCTTAATTAGAGCATTTTGTTATCTTTTAACATTGAAACATTGATAAAGTGCGGCCAAATTAGAGTGTAAATAGTATCTAAATCGCATAATTATAGTCTACTATCAACACCCCACACTTAAACCTTTGCTCGTCCTCGAGCAATCAGACCACACTCTACAGAGGCCTAACTTCCCTGAGCGACTTCCCTAACTCGTCACACAAAGAATATTCTACATAGATTGAGTGCATTAGTGTAACATCCACACCTCAAGAGTTGACTCCCGCGATCCACGCAATATTCCTACCCGGCTTACTTACTTTAACTCAGAGGTCCAAACTTACCTCTCCTTCATGAATCAAGTGCCTGCTCACAACAAAAGAGACTCATCCCACAATCAATACAATGCACACACACTGAGGAACTTCAATGTGAACAGAATTCACTCACCCTCAGAAATGACATTCATATGCCACAAAAGATGCACCATAGTCTTGCTCGTAGTGTACTACTCTACTGATCGAGCTCATTCAGTCTAGGATCAAGTAGGACTCTATTTGGTTGTATTGTAGGCTGCGGGACGGGTAAGATATATTTAGATATAAGAGTGACTACACCTCCCTAAGCACTTTAATACACATACTTTAACATTTAAACCCCATACTTATGTCAAACCAAACTCCACCTTAACATCAATGTATATTAACTCCATTCTTCTTTAAGCACACTTACATCAAGAGCCGCCACTTATCAAGGAATATTTTTTTACAACAATCCAACCATTTTTTTCTTTTTTTTTTCAATTCAAGTGACTCTTACTTTTACAAAACAGTGCACCTTTCTCCTTATTTCATTAGTTCCACTCAAAAGCCAAACCCACCACCCCACACATTAACTTTTACAAGTTTCATAACTATTCAAGTGCTCATGAGAGGTTAAAAGGTTCAAATAGATTGTTAATTCAAACAAATGGGTAAGGCGTGTAGTGTGGTTGCCAAAGAAATAGAATTACAGGCTCAACGGGATTAATTACGATACATAACAAATGGATGGATGAAGTATATATATGGTTCAACAAAGAAAAGCCTATATCACTTCCCAGACTAAACAAGACTACTATTTCGCTTTGCAGACACACGTGGCAAGTTCTAGGCATCAAATGTCGTGCACAGAATACAACAAGCCTCACACACACATGGCAGATGAATCATTCCAGATTGGGTCATCAAACACTCTGATCAGGGTACTTAAGCCAAATTAAGAACATACAGTTTAAGGCATTCTTACAAGAGTCGATAACTGAGCCTAAGCGTCACACTAAGGTACCCGCTATATTCAAGGCATTACGACGTTAAGAGATCCTATTTCTATTTTCGTCCATAGCCCAAAAGTTCCTACTAACAATAATAAAAAAAAAACTAACTACACTCGGTTCAAATGAAACCCTTGGAAAAGAACCGTGGCTTAAAGAAAAACCAAAGGGGAATTGATACGCTACTACAAAAGAAAATGTTTTTGTGTTTTTTTTCGTCGACTTTAGTCCCTCAAGAAACCCATCGAATGATATCCATCGCCGGGACAAGTCAAAAATGATTTATGTAAATAAACTACGAAACTATTCTACATACACCATATCAACAAAGTGTCCCCCACCCCACACTTATAATGATGGCATGTCCCCATATCATAAAAAATAAAGTAATGCGAGGTAAAGGAACTTCCCTGGAAGACCAGTCTTGATCGAAGACAGTGCCGGGGTCGAGATGACACGCCCTCCCCAGCGCATGCAGCCAGCCCATGATTTTTTTCTCCGACTTTGCATTTTGGGTGGCTAAGGCATCAACTCCAGTCCCCAATTCCATGACGGAAGTGCGCAACCCTACCGTTTCCTGTTCTAAGGCAGTCATCCGCGTACTTCGTCTGACTGCAGATGGTCCTTCAACCACGGCTACTTGTTCCCGTAGGGGTGAGGATGGCCCAACTTGTTCCTGTGGGGCTGAAGAAGGCCCAACTTCCTCCTGCTCTTCATCGCTCTCCTCTGACGCCTCAGAATCATCACTATAAGTTGTACGTGGTACCACCGGTCCTTCCCAATGGTCACTTTGTCTGCCCAGAACTTTGCTTCTTTCTTCACCTTGCCATCCACATTGGGGTTCTCTGGTACCCCTACGGCCCGACACAATCTAGTGACCGGAGATGAGAAGAAGAACCCATACCTCCTCAGTGTTGAACGGATGAACATCTCAGATTGAAAAACCTTGGCCACATCAAAATCTTGGTCTTTCACGAAGCACCAGATCAAAGCAGGTCTCGGACCGTTTACTCAGTGGTGTTGTGGGATGGCAACAGTCGACTATTGATGATGTACAACCAACACTTTCCTTCAAAGGTGAGTGAGGCTGAGTGCAACTTCGATCTCTGTAAAACCCACACTACCTCTTTGTCGGGTACAAAGATAGTTCTGAAAAACATGTGCCAATTTGTTGGTTCTCGCCAGTATGTATCATAGTAATCCATCTCCCCAGTGAATACAGGCAATCAATACACTCTCATGATGGCTTCTATCGAGGCATTCACCCTCTTTTGTCGCAGAGTGCAGATGTAATCCTCATGTTCAGAGCAGTTGGCGTAGGATTCCCTAACAAGCATCAAGTTACCGTCCTCTGGCTCTTCGAAGAAGATGTCTAGCCTGCGCCTAATCAACTCCCTATGCATATTGGGGCACTCAGCTTGGAGTGATCCCTTGTCAACTACCCTTTCCGGTATAGGCTTTCTAATAGCCTTCCAACTGAAACGCTCTTGGGCAGCTCTGGAGACAAACCTGGTACGATCAAACTGAGCTGAACTGGCTGGTGCCCGTGCCAGGGACGAGCCTCTATGACCACTTGATAAGGCACCGGTAGTGCGTCTCTTCTTTGAAGATCTCATGGTACCTACACAACAACCACCACTATCAATAGTCGGGGAATATGTGAACCAAGGGCGGTTACTTAGACTTCACTTGCACCATTGATCACAATTTATACTAAAAACTCATTGTGGCAATTCAACAAACACTTACTGTGCATATGCCCCCCAATGTACCCAAAGACCCAATTAAACTTCCATCCTTCACAAACTCAGCAATGTCCTCCCCAACCCAACCAAATCTAATATCCTCACATACCAACATATATACCAACAATCAAAAATAAAGATAAGAGTACCCATAATTTCTACTATCCTACACTTACAATAAAAGAGAAAAAGAATGAAAAAAATTGAAAAAACTAAAAAAAAAGAAATAAAGCAGAAGCATAGTACTTACTTTAAGATCTTGTGAGGAATGGAGCTTGGGTAGTGGTGGAGTAGAGAAGAGGGAGAAGGAGAGAAATTTTGTTGAGTTAAAAAAAATTGGGGGAGAAGAACGGGGAGGGGTGCGTTGTTTTTGATTTGGGGAAGGGGGATGCGGTATTTTTGCTTTGGGGAGGGGGTGAGGGGGAAGAAATGGGGAGTGGGCGGTGAAAAAGTGGGGGATGGGGGTTAGGTAAAAAAATTAATTAAGAGGAAAGAAGAAAAGAGAAAAGAAAAGAAAAAATAAATTTTTTTGAACAGAACCTGAACGACGCCGCATCCACGGTCGAATCCCCGGTCATGTCCGTGGTCGCGGACAGAACCCTGTGCAAAATCCGCGGTCGAATCCGTGGCTGCGGATTTAGGCATCCGTAATTTTTTTTGCTTTTTCGCACTTTTGCCTATCTCCAGGATAATTTCGTCATCCCGAGTCCTTCCGCTGCGCATACTTTTGTTCCTGCACCTTAGTAGATCGATCAATATTGTCACCCTTCAAAAAAATAAATTATAAAAATAAGAACAAAGAAAAATAATGGGTTGCCTCCCAAAAAGCGCCTAATTAACGTCCAAACCATGGGTTGCCTCCCAGGAAGCGCCTGATTTAACGTCGGGGCACGACGCATGCTTTCATTATCACTCTTCGCTCGTGTATTGGGACTCTTCCAAAGATATCACCACTCTATCCCTCTTTTCTTCGACCATTCCAAGGTAATGTTTCAACCTTTGCCCATTCACCACGAACTTCTTTGTTCCATCTTCAGATTGAATTTCTACAACTCCACTTGAGAACACTTGCACCGCTTTGAAGGGTCCTGACCATCGGGACTTCAATTTACCTGGAAAAAATCTTAGTCTCGAGTTGTATAACAACACTAGATCTTCGGGTTTGATGTTCCGATCTATAATATGCTTATCATGCATCATTTTCATCCTTTCTTTGTACAATCTTGCATTCTCAAATGCATGGAACCTGAATTCCTCGAGTTCATGTAACCTAGTGATTCTATTGGTGCTTGCGGTCTCCATATCCAAATTCAACTGCCGCAGTGCCCGAAGGGCTTTATGCTCAAGCTCCACTGGAAGGTGGCATACCTTTCCAAATACCAACTTGTATGGTGACATACCAATTGGAGTTTTAAATGTTGTGCGGTACGCCCATACTGCATCATCCAGCTTCTTTGCCCAATCAGTCCTTGTCGCATTCATTGTCTTGGTTAGGACACTTTTTATTTCCCGGTTTGACACTTCAACTTGCCCGCTCGACTGTGGGTGATAAGGTGTGGTCACCTTATGGCGAACTCCATACTTTTCCGACAGCCATGCAAACGCTCTATTGCAAAAATGGGTTCCACCATCACCGATTATAGCTCTCGGGGTGCCAAAACGTGTGAAGATGTTTTTCTTTAGAAAGCCTGTCACCCCTTTTGCATCATTGGTTGGGAGAGCCACAACTTCAACCCATTTGGAGACATAGTCAACTGCCACCAGTATGTATTTGTTACCATACGAGTTGACGAATGGACCCATAAAGTAAATCCCCCATATGTCAAATACCTCTACCTCTTGAATAGTAGTCATCAGCATCTCGTGATGTCGAGATATGTTGCCTGTCCTTTGGCACTCATCGCAACTTTTCACCCAAGCATGGGTATCCTTGAACGGAGTTGGCCAATACAAACCCGATTCCAACACCTTAGCCGTTGTCAGAATTCCTCCAAAGTGTCCACCATATGGTGAAGAATGGCAAGCCTACAAAACAGAATGTTGATCTTTCTCGGGGATACGCCTCCGGATCATGTTATCTACACATATTTTAAAAATTAGAGGTTCATCCCAATAATAAGACCGACAATCGCGAAAGAACTTTTTCTTTTGAATTGAAGAGAGTTCATAAGGTACAATACCGCTTGCTAAATAATTAGCAATATCAGCATACCATGGCGTGTCCTCCATTGTCACTGCTAGTAACTGTTCATCCGGAAATGTCTCTGTTATATTCAACCTCTACCTTCTTTTCAGCTCCTTCCAACCTTGAGAGGTGGTCTGCTACTTGGTTCTCTGTCCTTTTTCTGTCACGCGTTTCCAGATTGAATTCTTGTAGCAAAAGAACCCAGCGGATCAAGCGTGGCTTTGACTCCTTCTTTGCTATCAAGTACCTAATTGTTGCATGGTCAGTATAAACAATAACTTTTGTACCAATCAAGTACGACCTGAATTTGTCGAATGCAAAAACTACAGCCAACATCTCCTTTTCCGTCACGGTGTAATTGAGTTGTGCACCGCTTAGCGTTCTGCTTGCACAGTAAACTGGGTGCCTCAGCTTATCCTTTCGCTGCCCCAAGACTGCTCCTATAGCATAGTCACTTGCGTCGCACATGAGCTCGAACGGTTGCTCCCTGTTGGGTGCAACAATGATGGGTGCAGTCACCAATCTCTTCTTTAGTTCCTCAAATACCAACCTGCAATCATTAGAAAACACAAAGGGCTGATCCTTTTCAAGGAGTTTACATAAGGGGTTAACAATCTTAGAGAAATCTTTTATGAATCGCCTGTAGAACTCGGCGTGCCCAAGGAAACTTCTCACTACCTTGACCGAAGGGGGCGGTGGCAACTTCTCAATCACGTCAACCTTAGCATGGTCAACCTCAATTCCTTTACTGGACACTCGATACCCCAAGACTATCCCTTCTTGTACCATAAAATAGCACTTCTCCTAATTCAGCACTAAATTTGACTCCACACATCTTCTGAGCACTCTTCTTAAATTGTGAAGAAAGTCCTCGAATGAATCCCCCACCATGGAGAAATCATCCATAAATACCTCCATAATATCTTCAACTATGTCCGTGAAAATGGCTAACATACACCGCTGGAATATAGCCGGTGCATTGCAAAGTCCAAAAGGCATTCTCCGAAAGGCAAAGATGCCATACGGACAGGTGAAGGATGTTTTCTCTCTGTCTTCGGGGGCTATTGAGATCTAATTGTACCCCGAGTATCCATCCAAGAAACATAAGTGAGATCGCCTAGCCAACCTGTCCAACATTTGGTCAATGAATGGCAAGGGGAAATGGTCCTTCCGGGTGGCTGTGTCCAATTTTCGATAATCCATGCAAATCTGCCACCCCGTGACTGCACGAGTCGAGATCAACTCATAATTCTCATTTTGTACGACTATCATTCCTCCCTTCTTCGGCACACACTGAACAGGGCTGACCCAATTGCTGTCAGAGACGGGAAAGATGATACCTGCATCTAACCACTTGATCACTTCCTTCTTTACCACCTCTTTCATATTAGGGTTCAGCCTTCGTTGATGTTCTCTGGAAGGTTTGTGCGCTTCTTCCAAGAGAATCTTGTGCATACAAAAAGCTGGGCTGATACCCTTTATGTCTGCCATGGTCCAACCAATAGCAGTCTTACATTCATGTAACACCTGTAGGAGTCGCTCTACCTGCACAACTACCAAACTGGATGATATAATAACATGTAAAGTAGAATTAGGCTCTAAGAAAGCGTACCTGAGGTGAGCTGGAAGCGGTTTCAGGTCCAACTATGGTGGCTCCTTGATCGGAGACAACTCAACACTACACCAAGGTAGGAAGAGCGGGTCGCAATAGCTTTTACCCGAATAATGGTCGGGATCGATTTCCACAGGGAGCTAGTAGTGGAGTTGGATTTTCTGTCTAGTCTAAAGATGTGTTTGTGCTCCTAATATCGCTTCAAACATTCTTGGTTTTTGATTTTATAACTACTATGATAAAACTAATGATTAATGCTAATTTATGCTACTAGAATATTGCAAAGTTGTATCTAATAGGAAGGAAGGCACTAGGGTCGTGCCATTACCTAGGTGGCTAATTGACGGGTAGATGTTACTAAGGACAGATTGACATATTTGGGGCTTATGCTATAACCATTGCAGAATGGTACCCACTCTCACACCTCTCGGTAGAGAGAGTGATTTTGCCCAATTGACTCTCTCGAGACCAATTGGGTAGGCCAATTAGATCAAGCAACTAGGGTTCAAGTAGGGTGATTACTCTCTCGAGATTTAACTCGTTAATTGGCACTATCATTTCTCATGACTCCATCCCAATTCCTTGTTGGGTCAATTTTGGGGTCATAAACTCTCTTTCTCAAGAAGAGTCAAATCCACAAGGCTTGATTCAGTGTTTGCAACCACCAATTCTTAAATAAAAATATAAAATCAACCCAAATAACAAACACCCATAATCAATCTAACCCTAGATGGCAACACCCATCAATTACCCACACTAAGGTTGAGCCACAACCCTAGCTAATGGGTTTAGCTACTCATGCTAGATACAAAAATTGAAGAAATAGAAACTAAGCATATTAATTGATTACTAAGAAGAAACTACAATAATCTATTGTTAATAAAGCGCAAAAGTGCCGAAAATGGCTACAAAAGTGAGTCTCACGAGCGCAGCTCAGTCTGGAATATCAAACTTGACCTAAAAATGGTAAACTGTCCTATTTATAGTAGGCTGGAAAAACCGGACAAAAATACCTCTGCGGGGTCAGTGCGGGCTGCGCTAAGGTGACCGCGGCCGCACTGGCTCTTGGACTTCAATTTATGCTTCTCTGAACTTGAGGACCGCGGACCGCGTGAAAGTGTACCACGGCCGCGGTGGAAGTTGGCGCGGCCGCACTAAAACTAGCGCGGGCCGCATTGCTTGGAATTGGCAAAATGTGAGCTCTCTGAATCTCTGCTCCGCGGACCGCACAAAAGAGTAGCCGCAAGCCTGACCGCGGACCGCGTGAGTCGTACCGTGCCCGCGTTGCCTCTAGCTTGAAAATGCCAACTCTCTGAAGCTCCTAGTGCGGCCGCATTCACTTTTGCGCGGTCCGCACTAGGTTCTCTTTTCCTCAATTTACTTAGTCTTTGACACTTGAGCAGGTTTCACTCCTTCTTGAGCCGTTCTTTGACATTTGTCGCTCTGTCGATCAAACCTGCAATCAAGCATAACTTGTGAGCATTTTGGGACTATTTTGTAGCAATTTATAACCAAAGCGTAGGCAAGTAGGGGCATAAAACAAGTTAAAATCCCGACTTATCAACTCCCCCAAACTTAAACCTTTGCTTGTCCTCAAGCAAACAATATAAGACCCACCCCTTAAAGGACAATCCAAGTAATTCCAGCTATCTTAAAGTAACCTCGACAAGCATCAATTGGGACTAACCATTGCCCTCAACACAAATGGATCATTAACAACATTCAAACCTTGAAAACTATGGATCAAGTGTGACACAAGAGCATTAAGAATTGACTCATTACATTAAAGAACTCTCTCAGTTACTTTGGTTGCTGTGGATCCCCAAACTCATACATCCTCAACTTTCCCTAAGCAAACCTCACCTTTTAGAGTATACGCACACAAACCGAGGTTAATGGGAGTTCACTCGTCTCTCTCAAGGAAAGGTCACAAGTCCGGCTCTAGGTACCATATGCTTGACCCTCATGTTAGTATCCACTAATGCGAGTGTTATCCAACTCAAGATCATATAGGGCTTTGTGTAGATAATGTGAAGGCTTTTGGGTAAGGGTAGGATATGTTTTTCTTCAAGTGGGTCCAATCTTCCCTTAAGCACTTCTTTTGATTTATTGGCACAATTCACTTGACTCTTTGAGTCATTTCACCTATTTCAGGGGGTTAGAGAGACACATTGTCACTCTTTCTTATGCAATTCAAGACATTTCTCCTTTTTCTACTTTTTCCACACCTTTTTTCACTTTTGTTTTTCTTGAACCCCTTTTTATTCTTTTTCACATCGGGCTTTCTTTTTGTCTTTTTCTTTTCTTTTGCTTTTGTACCTTTTACCCCTTTTTGTTTCCTTTCTTGTCTCTCCCCCCAAACTGAGACTCTGCCATTGCTCAAGGGAAGATGTGGGTGCCAAGAGAGGGTAGAATTTAGAACCGGTATAGGCTTGTAGCATTGGTTCATGAAAGAAGAAGGTTTAAGGCTCAAAAGGGTTAGCTAGGGATTATCTTATTAGTAGGCTATGGAATTGTTCAACTTATCACTTGGATCAAGGAGAGCCTATAATCACTTCTCAAGACGGATTTCACTCAAAATTTCGCCTCAACAAACATTCGGGATAAGTTCTAGACCATTGGCTCTGGACTTGGACTCATAATTCAATTTCTCACCACTCACACTCAGGGATTGCTAAAGACATAGAGTCGAGGGCCCATAACAACCTTAGATACGATTGAGCACACAATAGTCCCGAAAGACCACATGATGTTTGTTTGGTCAACACAAGAGTCTCAAGGTCACTACTTTCACCATCCTAAACACAACCACTTGTCTTTGACCATGGGATCAAAGGCAAATGTGTTAGGCCCAAGTGAAGCTATGATTAAAGTACTCTTAACTAAAAACACAAGAAAAAGCAAAAATGGACTCAAACCCTTAAGAAGGTTGTCACGCCATACATCATCGAGAAGAGCCACCCGGTTCACATAATACTCTACCCTTGGAAAGAACCGTGGCCTTAAGAAAACCAAGGGCTTATTGAAAACGCCAAAAACAAAACAAAGGGCTGCGAGCCTAACTACGAAGCTTAAAAGTGAAAATGAAAAATTTGTACGAAAATAGAAAACAGAATGAATATTTACAATAGGGGATTAGAATATACAACGGAGGATGAATATATACAGAAGTGTAACTTTATATATAGACCAAAGAGAGAATAAAAAGTACGATAAAAGTAGCTAAATGTAAAGTTATATACAGACCAAAATAGAAAATCACAGAAACATAAACTAAGTCAAATATATACAGTCATCCAGATAAAACAAAAAAGTAGGGCGCACCCCCAACGAATAAAAGCTGGCATTGTCCCCAATGCCAACTATCAAACTAAGCATCAAAAAGTCATAAGAAAGGATATAGGAGCTCCCTAAGCCTGGTCCGTCTGCATGGGATCATCAGTGGTCCCCAAGTCCTCTGTATGTGCGGGAACCTGAGCTGTTTCACAAACTCCTTGGAAGCCCGTGATCTCCTCATCTTCTTGTGCTCCTTGGCAAGCTCCTTCAGAGCCTTGCCATGTGACTCCACTGCTGTAGACAAGGTAGCCTGTGTCTTCATAATCTTTTCCTGGTTCTCCAGGAGCTTCTTCAAAGTGTCCTCAATGGACTGAGGAATCTGAGCTGGCTGAGGTGCTGACTGGGTCTCAATAGTGGAAGGCAATGTAGACAACTTGGATGTCGCAGCTGACATCCAATTGTTCAAACTGGCCAATGTCTTGCTCAACTGATGGGCAGTGAAAGGATGAGTCCGGGAAGATGGAACCCCCGGGCCAGCTAAAATACTGGGACCAGCAGCAGAGGAAGGTCCTGGAGGCAAGTCTTCAACTGTAGTGGCAGCAGGCATGGTGGAAGGCTCGGTAGAGGGCTCTACCGCAATTGGCTCCTCAGACTGGCCAGTTGGGATAGAGGCAGGTGGCTGGTAGCTCTTGTGTTTAGGGTTGTCCGGACCTTGCATACTGTACCAAGAGTAAGGAGCCACAGGCTTGGTCTTGACATCATATCTCTTCTTGTCCACCTCCAGGTCCCGAAAATACCTTGAAAGGGTGTTGGGAAAAGGGTAATTCCGGTCATGCTCTTGCCCCACAGCAGAAATCACACGGGACATTACATTGCCCATATTGATAGGTTACCTGGCCATAATAGATGCAACAAGAACAGCCCGGGTAAGTGGAATAGTCTGATCATGGGTAGAAGGGTCAAGCCGACTGCACACAAAAGTCAATCACCCCCGAGCCTCAAAGTTGAAGGTCTTCCGGTATATTTTTCTCCCTGCCTGCAACCACTCTGGAACAGTAACTGGGATTGCCAAGTACTGGGCCAACCAAGGACGGACTTCGTCACCCATCCCTAACTTTGCCAGATATAGAGACTCATCTTCAGCCCTGAACCCCAAATACTCATTCTGAGAATTGCCATCAAACAACACCGTTTTGTCTTTAACTTTGGTCACCTTAGTATCCTTGACAATGTGGGCCACATTAGAGTAGAATTTCCTGACCATGTGCTCATTTGAATCAATGCACTTATCCATGAAAAGCTCCCAGCCCATTCTAGTTCTAAACTCCCGCTGCACATTAGGGTTGTGGGATAAGAGGTCATTGTCAATAAAGCTCCTCTCCGGTATCAATTTCCTCACCGGCCACCACTCCCTAAACTTGTGGTAAGCCACTAGGCTCACGAATCTATCTTCCCACTCTTCGGCCTTCCTAGTTCATGCAATTCCCCCAATCTGAGGCTCACCACCCTCATCGCTGCCTGCACTCTCCCCGGATAATGGAGCTGTGGGGGAGGTGGAGTAGGTCCCACTACTTGCTGCTGACTCGTCAGATGAATCAAAAACTACATTCACCGGTCTTTTGCTGGTTGGTGATGCTAGAGGGGTATCGGTTAGGTCGAGGGGGTTGGTTATGTGAGTTGGGACTGAATCTGAGGAGATGTCCTTGGAAGGCACATACTCACTCCTCGAGGAATGAGAAGTAGCCTTATCAGTAGCTCTTATCACTTTCCGGGTCTTTTTGATGTTCTCCCGAGCCTGCGGAGTGAGTTTTGCTATTCTCTTGCCTTTACCTCCTCGGGAGGAACCACCTCTCCCGGGTTGTTGTGATCCCTTGCCTCCTTTTTGTTTAACCATTATCTGCAAACACACGCATCTAACGTTGTTAGTTTAACCACAGGCAGTGAAACAGGTGAATGTAAAAATTGCAGACAATGGGTGAAGAACACAGTTATAGAAACATGCACCGCGGCCCGCACAAGAAGGAGTGCGGCCGTGTTGGAGGCACCGCGGACCGCGCAAAAGCGACCGCGGTCCGCGCTGGGCAAAGGCCCAAAATAATAACTCTCTGAATCTCCCACCGCGGTCCGCACAAAATGGGATCGCGGCCGCGGTAGGACAGCACGGACCGCACGAAAGTGCAATGCGGCCGTGCTGGATCAACTCAACTTGCAGTCAATGAGCACCACGACCCGCACTAGGAAAGCAGCGCGGACCGGATTAGGACAGCGCGGTCGCGCAAAAGCGACCGCGGTCCGCGCTGAGCTAGGGTTTTCGGGCACTAAGTTAGGGTTGTATTTATGCCATTTTTGTTCAAATTTTTACACCTACTTTGTCCCTACTCAATTGCCCAATCTTTAGACACATTCAGCACATAACCCAGGTTTTAAACTATCCTAAATTATAAATTAACTGAGAAAGAAGAAGCTAGGGGACGACACAAGAAGCTAAAATTACTGGGCAAGTAATTAAAATGAAAATATGAAATTAATTAATCACAAATGCACGAAATGTTACCAGGTTTGTGAAGATTAAATGCAATTAGTCCAAGTAAGCAAGAGTAACGGTCTCAGAAAGGGATGAACAGTAGTTCTAGGGCTCAGAGTTTTTAGAGTTTGAAAAGGGTACACTGAGACCCTGGGGCTCTATTTATAGAAAATGATGCGGGCCCCATACTCACCTACCAGCGCGGCCGTGCAAAACGGACCGCGGACCGCGCTGGATTTCACCAAATGAAGTTTCAGTAGGCAACCTCCGCGGACCGCGTAAAAGCAGACCACGGCCGCGAAGGTCCACCGCGGTCCGCACTAATTGGAACGCGGCCGCGGTGGAAAACTTCAGAGACCATCATTGTTGGACCATGCCATTGCGGACCGCGCTAAGATGACCGCGGCCGCATTGGCAAACTTCAGAGTCTTGTCAATTTGTTCCAACTTATTTTGCACTGCATCAACACAATCCATGCAACATCTCACAACCAATTAGCTCAAAAATCCTAAACTATCAAGAAAATCAAAGAGAAAGAAAAAGACATGGGTTGCCTCCCAAGAAGCGCCTGATTTAACGTCGCGACACGACGCGGGTTACCAACACATCATTTGAAATGTACCATAGCCACCACGTGGCTATCATCAATCTTCCCAAGATAATGCTTCACACGATGTCCATTGACTCTGAATATTTCACCATTCTTGTTCCTTAGATCAAGATCACCAAAAGGGGTCACGAACACAACTTCAAACTGCCTACTCCACTTTGATTTGAGCTTTCCTGGAAACAGACGTAACCGGGAGTTGAAAAGAAGAACCATATCACCAACTTTGAATTCCTTTTCCCGAGCATATTTGTCGTGAAGATACTTCATCTTGTCCTTATACAAGGACGAGCTGGAGTAGGCATGAAATCTAAACTCATCAAGCTCATTAAGTTGCTCAACACAGAGATTCGCTGCAGCATCCCATTCCAAGTTCAACTTTCTCAAGGCCCACATAGCTTTGTGCTCCAATTCCACCGGAAGATGGCCAGCTTTCCCAAACACCAACCTGTACGGGGACATACCAATTGGGGTCTTGTAAGCCGTCCGATACGCCCATAAGGCGTCATCCAACTTTTTCGACCAATCGGTCCTATTAGCATTGACCGTCTTGGACAAGATACTCTTTATTTCTTGGTTGGAGACTTCCACTTGACCGCTAGCTTGAGGATGATAGGGGGTGGTCACTTTGTGATTTACTCCATACTTGGCAAGCAATGAATCAAAAGCATTGTTGCAAAAATGAGACCCCCCATCACTAATGATAGCACGAGGGGTGCCAAACCTTGTGAAGATACTCTTTTTCAAAAATGTCACAACACTTCGGGCTTCATTGTTGGGTAAAGCCACAGCTTCAACCCACTTTGAGACATAGTCCACCGCCACGAGAATATAAGTGTTCCCATAAGAGTTCACGAAAGGACCCATGAAATCGATGTACCAAACATAAAAAATATCTACCTCGAGAATCGTATTGAGAGGCATCTCATCCCTTTTTGAAATTTCGCCGGCTCTTTGGCATGCATCACATCTCTTGACTAAGTCACTAGCATCTTTAAACAAAGTTGGCTAATAGAAACCGCAACTCAAGACCTTTGAATCTGTCCTCACCCCTCCATGATGGCCACCATAGGGGGAGGAGTGACAAGCCTCCAATATGCTCAATTGTTCACTTTCCGGGACACATCTTCTAATCACACCATCCGTGCAAATTTTAAACAAGTACGGATCATCCCAATAAAAATCCAAACTATCCCGCTTGAATTTCTTCTTTTGGTTGGAGGAGAGCTCACAAGGGACAATTCCGGTAACAATGAAGTTGGCGATGTCCGTGAACCATGGCATGTCACACATTGACACAGAAAGAAGTTGCTCGTCAGGAAATGTATCATTTATTTCAAGGCCGTCACATGGCCTCCCTTCTTCCTCCAACCGGGACAAATGGTCCGCAACTTGGTTCTCACCTCCCTTCCGGTCCACTATTTCTAAGTCAAATTCTTGAAGAAGTAACACCCATCTCATCAATCTTGCCTTGGAATCTTTCTTGGTCATCAAATACCTAAGGGCGGCATGCTCCGTGTGCACAATCACCTTGACCCCCAGAAGATATGGTCTAAATTTCTCCATGGCAAATACAATGGCCAATAGCTCCTTCTCCGTCACCGTATAATTTCGTTGAGCTTCATTCATAGTCTTACTTGCATAATACACGGGATGGAACATTTTGTTAACCCGTTGACCCAACACCGCCCCCACTGCAACATCACTAGCATCACACATTAGTTCAAAGGGTAATATCCAATTAGGTGCGATTATGATAGGGGTAGTGGTCAACTTGTGCTTTAAAAGTTCAAAGGCCTCCATGCATTTTTCATCAAAAACAAACTTGTCATCCTTCTCTAGCAATTTGCAAAGGGGATTCACAACCTTCGAGAAGTCTTTGATAAACTGCCGGTAGAACCCGGCATGCCCAAGAAAACTCCTCACCCCTTTGACAGAAATAGGGGGAGGGAGCCTTGAAATCATCTCGATCTTCGCCTTGTCTACCTCAATCCCATGCTTAGAAATCTTGTAACCCAACACTATACCTTCTTCAACCATAAAATGGCATTTTTCCCAATTGAGAACGAGGTTAGTTTCTTCACATCGGGCCAAGACTCTATCCAAATTTACCAAGCATTCGTCAAAAGAGTCACAAATCACACTAAAGTCATCCATAAAGACCTCCAATATGTCTTCCACCATGTCGGTGAAAATAGCCATCATACAACGTTGGAAAGTCGCCGGAGCATTGCACAACCCGAATGACATCCAGGAAAAAGCAAATGTACCATAGGGGCATGTAAAAGTGGTCTTCTCTTGGTCCTCCGGGGCAATTAAGATTTGATTGTAGCCCGAGTACCCATCCAAAAAGGAATAGAAAGCTCGCCCCGCAAGGCGATCAAGCATTTGATCGAGGAATGGCAAGGGGAAATGATCCTTGCGGGTCACCTTGTTGAGTTTCCGGTAGTCCATACAAACTCTCCACCCCATAACGGTCCGAGTGGGAATAAGCTCATTGTTGTCATTGGTCACTACCGTCATCCCTCCTTTCTTTGGCACACATTGGACCAGAGAGGTCCATGAGCTATCGAAGATTGGATAAACCACACCGGCGTCAAGCCACTTGATAGCCTCTTTCTTTACCCCTTCTTGCATCGCCTCATTTATCCTCCTTTGATGTTCAAGTGAAGGCCTTGCGTCCTACTCTAAGATGATTTTATGCATGCAAAATGCGGGGCTTATCCCCCTAATATCCGCCAGAGTCCACCCTATTGCCCTTTTTCGCCTTTGAAGCACCTCCAAAGTGGCCTCAACCTGCATGTTAGTAAGGCAAGAAGAAAGAATAACTGGAAGAGTTGAATTAGAGCCCAAAAATTCATACCTGAGGTGTGGAGGAAGAGGCTTCAACTCCAACACCGGTGGCTCCTCAATAGATGGCTTAGTTGGTGGAGTTTTGCGGTTTTCAAGATCCAAAGATAACTTCCTAGGCTCATATGAATATGAACCCATACCATGCAATACATTCACGCACACCACTCTATTAGCATCATCATTGACATCCATGTTAAGAAGCACGGCCTCAAGAGGATCCTCAACATTTATCATGGAACTTGTGTCATCCACTATCATAGCTGTGACAATGTCCACAAATGAACACACCTCCGTGCTATTGGGTTGTCTCATTGATTTGCAAACATGGAATACCACCTTCTCATCTCCCACTCGGAATGTCAACTCGCCTGCTTCAACATCAACTAAGGCCTTTCCCGTAGCTAGGAAAGGTCTCCCAAGAATAATCGGCACTTCAAAGTCCACCTCACAATCCAATATGACAAAGTCGGCCGACAATATGAATTTGTCCACCCGGACAAGAACGTCATCAATTATACCCAAAGGCCGCTTCATCGACCGGTCCGCCATTTGAAGTCTCATTGAGGTTGGCCTAGGTTGTCCAATTCCTAAAGTCTTGAAGACTAAATAAGGCATCAAATTAATGCTAGCCCCCAAGTCACAAAGGGCCTTAGAAAACTCCGCACTACCGATAGTGCAAGGGATAGTAAAAGCATCCGGGTCTTCAAGTTTCGGGGCCATAGAATGCACTATCGCACTAACTTGGTGAGTCATCTTTATTGTTTCACAATCCATGGAACGCTTCTTTGTGACCAAATCCTTCATGAACTTTGCATAGCTCGACATTTGTTCAAGTGCCTCCACCAAAGGCACATTGATTGTAAGGCTTTTCATCATATCTATGAACTTCTTGAATTGATTGTCACTCTTTTTCTTTGCTAACTGCTGAGGATAAGGTGGAGGTGGTCTAGGCAAAGATGCCTTGGCTTTGGGCACCACCGGCTCGGGTATATCAATAATGTGTTCCCTAGACGGGTTCACGGCATCTTGTGTTTCCACCTCGGCCTCGTCAATATCTATCCTCACCTCATTGTTCACATTTGTCTCACCCACATCTTCAACAATCAAAGGACCCACATCTTCTTGGAACCCAACATCATCATTCACAACTTGATTGTCATTCGAGGCATGCACATCACCGCCTCTCCCACTTCTTGTTGTAACCGCCATCACATGATTGTTTCCTCCCTTCGGGTTCACTACCGTATCACTTGGTAGAGCACACTTAGGTCGAGTATTCAATGATTGAGAGATTTGGCCTAGTTGCACCTCCAAATTCCGAATAGAGGTATTATGGGAAGCCAATTGAGCATCGGAGTCTTGGTTCTTCTTCATCATTTGTTCGAACATCATTTCTATTCTCCCCATATCACTACCCGAAGAACTAGACCCTTGAGATTGAAAGGGAGGTGGATTGTTCGGTTGTTGGTACATTGGGGGCCTTTGAAAGCCTTGCCCCCGGTTGCCTTAATTTCTGCTATTATTCCACCCTCCTTGATTGTTGTTGTTGTTTCTCCAATTATTATTGTTCTCGTTCCAATTACCTTGAATGTTACCTTGGTTACCCCAATTGTTGTGTTGATTGTTGTTGTTCCAATTGCCACCACCTTGTTCTTGGTTGTTATTATTCTAATTACCGCCGCCTTGTTGATTGCCCCAAATTCCTTGGGGGCGCCATTGTTGATTCCCTTGATTTCCTATAATCCCTTGGTAGTTATTGACATATTGACATTCCTCACTTTGATCATCATAGCACTCATTCGAATAACCACCACCATCATTGTTGTTGTCAAATTGCTCACCATTACCTTGAGGTTGTTGTTGCCCTCTTTGCCTCCTTTTTAGCATAGAAACACCTTCCATTGCATTGACTTGGCGTGGGTTTTGGACTTGTTGCAATTGCGCCTTCGCCAATTGATTCATAGTTGTTGTAAGCTCGGCAATAGCTTGGCCATGATCATTCAATTCCTTGTGCAAATGGATGACCGTGGAGTCACCTTGGGGTACATTTGCTCGGCTTTGCCATGCCGAAGAGGTGTCACCATTTCATCAAGTACATCACATGCCTCTTGGTAAGAAAGTTTCATAAAGTTCCCTCCGGCTAATTGGTTCACAATGCACTGATTCGTGGTGTTGATGCCCCTATAAAAAGTTTGTTGTATCATTGCCTCGGTCATGTCGTTATTAGGGCACTCCTTCACCATTGTTCTATATCTTTCCCATATCTCGTGCAAAGGTTCCGTTGGCATTTTCTTGAAGGCTAGAATCTCATCCCGAACAGCCGTCATATGACTTTGAGAAAAGAACTTGGCAATAAATTTGTTCGCCAATTCATCCCATGTGGTGATAGAATGATTGGGGAACCTTTCTAACCAATCCAACGCTTTACCCCGAAGAGAGAACGGGAAAAGCCTCAATCTCAACGCATCCTCGGACACGTTTGTTTGCTTGCTACCCCAGCATGTATCTACGAACCCCTTCAAGTGCTTGTAGGCATTTTGATCCGAGGCGCCCGTAAAATACCCTCTTTGCTCGAGCAAGGTCAACATAACATTTGTGATTTGAAAGTTCCCCGCCCGGATTCGGGGAGGAACAATGGCACTCGCATATCCTTGATTCGGTAGCACCCGAGGAACAGCTCTTGGAGGTGGCGGAGGAGGGTCTGGGACGTTGTCATTAGCATTGGCCTGGCGGCCTCTTCGTGGTCCTGGAGATATAAGAGGCACCTCATCATCTCCAATATCCTCAACCTCCTCCCCCGCAAGCACATTTCCAAGAGGGTCGTTTGCATTTACAACCATAGTACCTGAGTAATCGACACAAACAAAATTAGTAAACAAGAAGGAAAGAGAAGCAAAACACAAAACTAACTAAACAGATAGTCAACACCATAAGCTCCCTGGCAACTGCGCCAAAAAATGATTGGAGCCAACTCGACACTACACCAAGGTAGGAAGAGCGGGTCGCAAAAGCTTTTACCCGAATAGTGGTCGGGATCGATTTCCACATAGAGCTAGTAGTGGAGTTGGATTTTTTGTCTAGTCGAGATGTGTTTGTGCTCCTAATATCGCTTCAAACATTCTTGGTTTTTGATTTTATAACTACTATGATAAAACTAATTATTAGTGCTAATTTATGCTACTAGAATATTGCAAAGTTGTATCTAATGGGAAGGAAGGCAATAGGGTCGTGGAATTACCTAGGTGGCTAATTGACGGGTAGATGTTACTAAGGACAGATTGACATATTTGGGGCTTATGCTATAACCATTTCACAATGGTGCCCACTCTCACACCTCTCGGTAGAGAGAGTGATTTTGCCCAATTGACTCTCTCGAGACCAATTGGATAGGCCAATTAGATCAAGCAACTAGGGTTCAAGTAGGGTGATTACTCTCTCGAGATTTAACCCGTTAATTGGGACTATCATTTCTCATGACTCCATCCCAATTCCTTGTTGGGTCAATCACCAATTCTTAAATAAAAATATAAAATCAACCCAAATAACAAACACCCATAATCAATCTAACCCTAGATGGAAACACCCATCAATTACCCACACTAGGGTTGAGCCACAACCCTAGCTAATGGGTTTAGCTACTCATGTTAGATACATAAATTGAAGAAATAGATGAAGAACTAAGCATATTAATTGATTACTAAGAAGAAACTACAATAATCTATTGTTAATGAAGAGCAAAAGTGCCAAAAATGGCTACAAAAGTGAGTCTCACGAGCGCAGATCAGTCTGGAATATCAAACTTGACCTAAAAATGGTAAAATGTCCTATTTATACTAGGCTGGAAAAATCGGACAAAAATACCACTGCGGGGTCAGTGCGGGTCGCGCTAAGGTGACCGCGGCCGCACTAGCTCTTGAACTTCAATTTATGCTTCTCTGAACTTGAGGACCGCGGACCGCGTGAAAGTGTACCGCGGCCGCGGTGGAAGTTGGCGCGGCCGCACTAAAACTAGCGCGGGCCACATTGCTTGGAATTGGAAAAATGTGAGCTCTCTGAATCTCTGCTCCGCGGACCGCACAAAAGAGTAGCGCGGCCGCGGAGCCTGACCGCGGACCGCGTGAGTCGTACCGCGCCCGTGTTGCCTCCAGCTTGAAAATGCCAACTCTCTGAACCTCCTAGTGCGGCCGCATTCACTTTTGCGCGGTCCGCACTAGGTTCTCTTTTCCTCAATTTACTTAGTCTTTGACAGTTGAGCAGGTTTAACTCCTACTTGAGCCGTTCTTTGACATTTGTCGCTTTGTCGATCAAACCTTCAATCAAACATAACTTGTGAGCATTTTGGGACTATTTTGTAGCAATTTATAACCAAAGCGTAGGCAAGTAGGGGCATAAAACATGTTAAATCCCGACTTATCACTCCTCTATCGATGGTTTCGCAGGTGGTGTTGTTCTTTCTTCTAAGTGTAGGGGCTCGAACTGGGGTTCCCTTTTCTAGAAGCCTTGACCTTCGAGAACCATGACCCACTCTACCAACTCCTCACCATCCACATTTTCCAAATTCATCAAACAGGCTTCTAACAAATCCCTGACATTAAAAGTCTCATCCTCCTCTTGTAGTATTACATCTACGGCCTCCACTATCGAGCAATTTGCAAATTCATTGGGGTCTCCTCATAGATTGTTGAACATTGAATATTTTATTCTTCATTGTTCAAACTCATTTTCAATTCTCCAGTCTCACAATCAATCAATGCTCCCCCAGTGGCTAAAAACGGCCTTCCTATAATGATTGGTATCTCTTCATCCACTTGACAGTCAAGAATGACAAAATCTGCAGGGAATACAAATTTCCCCACTTGAATAAGCACATCATCAAGAATTCCTGTCAGTCTTTTGGCTGTGCGATCAGCTAGTTGCAGTAACATTGAGGTCGGTCTAGCTTTGCCAATGAGTTTTATATAGATTGCCAAGGGCATCAAGTTTATACTGGCTCCCAAGTCGCACAATGCTTTAGCAAAAGCATAACTCCTAATGGTGCATGGGATAGTGAAACTACCTAGATTAGACACCTTTTGAGCCATAGGCCTTGTAACTACTGCGTTGCAGGTCTCTGTCAGAGTTACAGTGGACAGGTGCTGGAAGTCAAATTTTCGCGACATCAGGTCCTTCATTATTTTTGCATACCCTAGCATTTTCCTCAAAGCATCCATCAGTGGAATATTCAATTGAATATGTCTAAGCATTTCCATGAATTTCCTGTATTTATCATCTTTCTTTTGCTTTGCCAGCCTCTGAGGGAATGGTGCAGGAGTCAACCTCTGCCCACTGCCTTGTGTCTTTTCTTTGCTGGAAGCTTTTTCTACCACCTGTTCTGGGAGTTGTTCACCTTCCTTCTCCTTACCCTTGTCAACCTGTGCCTGTTCAATTACAACCTCGGTGAGCTCTGCTGACTCATCTTTCTCTAATGTAACTGGAGTAGTTTGCATTGTCTCTCTCTTATATTGATCAACTTCTTGCTCCCTGTCTAAATATCTTCCATTCCTGAGACTCACTGCCATGAGCTGATTTGAGTCTACTCCTTTGGATTAATGTTTGTATCTGCAGGCAATGTTCCTTGTGGGCGATTGTTCAAGGCCATAGATAGCTGTCCTAATTGAGTTTTAATGCCTTTGATTGTTGAATCATGTGCAACAAACTTCTCTTGCATATTTCCATTTGTCCCAATGAGTTGTTGCATCATGCCCCTGATTTCGATCATGTTACTGTCCTACTGGAGGTGGTTGGTAGGCCAACTGTTGCTGGTGCTGTTGATTATAGCCTTGCTGCCTTTGATAAGGCACGACTTGGACTTGTGGTAGTGCTCCTCCTGGATTGGGGTTGTGCTGTGGCTGGTTTGGTCTGTACTGCTGGTTTGATGTTGGTCCCCATTGCTGCCCACCTTGCCTCTGACCTCCGAAATTATTGACATAATTCATGTCTTCTCTGAACCCTGGTTGTCATTCTCTCCACTCCACGAGCACACATATGACTGGTTTATGCAAGGAGTGCATAAGCCTCCATTTGTGGTATCAACAATCTGCACGTGTTTCGTACGCATCTCATCGATTTTCTTTGTCAGCAAGCTCATCTGGGTCGTGAGAGTGGCTATGTTTTCTGCATTTGTATTGTTTGGGTCAAGAGCAACAGAATGCACTATTGGAGTGAGTGTTGTGTCTCACGTCATCCAGCCTAAATTTTGAGACATCTTGTGAAGAAGAATCTTACACTCTGTGAATGTTTTGCTCAAGAATGCACCCCTGGCAGAAGCATCTACATTGGCCTTCAGACTGTCGGCCAAACCCATATAGAATCTCTGTCCCAGCATCTGATCCGAAATTCCATGGTGCGGACACTTCACCAACATACCCTTATACCTCTCCCAGGTTTCTTGCAAGGGGTCAGTCGGTTTCTGCCTGAATTGCAATATCTCATCAATTTGCCTTGCAGTTTTGTTGGGTAGATAAAACTTGTTTAAGAACTGCTTGACTAGTTCCTCCCAAGTAGCAATGGAGTTTATTGGGAGCGAATTCAACCAAGTTTGAGCCTCCCCAGTCACTGAGAATGGGAACAGTAATAATTTGATTGCCTCAGGAGTCACATTCAGATGTCTTTGAGTGACACAAATTGATAGAAAGTTCTTCGGATGTTGTTGTGGGTGTTCGATGTATGACCCGGAGAACAACCCTTTATTCTGCAACAGGCGTAGCATATTGTTGGTAATATGGAATGTCTCCGCTTGTATCTAAGGAACCGTAATTGCTGTGGCAAGGTTATCAGCAGTTGGTTGTGCCCAATTATAAAGAGCAGCTTCCGGCACAAGAGGTGCTACCACTTTGACATTTGGGCCATCTCGATTATTCCTGTTGTTCCAGTTGAAGTTGTCTACGTCACCCATTTCAATTTTGAATTATTCGTTTTGTTTTAGCCGTTTACCCTTCTAGTTAGCTCGGTTCAATGTCCGGAATGCTTTCTCGGCATCTGAGAGTCCTTCAAAGAGTTCACCGGTTCTCAAGGAGCTTCTAGGCATGCACCCGAGTCACAGATGAGTTCAAACGTGAGAATTACAATGGAAATATTTTTAACACCACAAAAAATTGATCTAAACTAATAATCCTAGTAATTCTTCCAAGTTGTAATAAATTACACCGTCAGTTCCCCAGCAACGGTGCCAAAATTTGATCACGCCCAACTATGCCTTATAAAAAGGACTAAGCGGTCACTGCAAAAGTAATTTGGTTCAAATTCGGAGTCGAATCCCATAGAGAACTTACCTATTTACTACAACTTTTAACACTGCTAATGATAAGCTCAAATAATTCCCCCGGATACAAGATTTTTAATGGATAATGAGTAGAATTTAGTTAACTAAGGAAAAATGACAATAAAACTAGCAATAATCAAGAATAGAGTTGAATTCAATGTTAAATGGTCTAGGGTTATTGATTTCCCCAATTGTCGGATTAATTCCTGACACATTAACTATAATCTCGCCGTAACACTCTATAAGGAATATGAGTTGTGGGCTACCGCAATTATCTCTCGATCAATTACGATAATTTACTAAAAGCATTCTCTCGAACTACTCTAGTTAACAATTTATGCAACTCGGAATTATCCCACCAAAGCTTCGTTATCTCTAACCCAGCTTTTAAATTCAAGTAATTAATCTCTTAACTTACCCAAAAGTGGTGTTGTTCAACAACAATCTAACCAAGTGTTCTTTCTCAAGCAACACAAGATAACTAGACACTATTAATCAAGGGCCCTTTCAATTAATCACAAGACAACACGTAGTTGAACAATCATAGAGTAAAAACGGCTCAATTATATCAAAATTGACTCAAGATTTAATCCAACAATTGGTTCCATCAACCCTAGATGACGGGTTTAGCTACTCATACTAATAGATAATAATTCATTATAGAAAATCATAATCAACAATGGAATTAAAAAGAAGAAGATGAAAACTCTAAGGAAAATTCTCTATCTTTCTCCCGTGTTCTTGCCTTCAAAATCTCTCTAAAAACAGCTCGCTCTCTCTTCTGGGCGAATTAGGCTTCATCTGGGTTTAGGTTGGTTGCATTGGAAATTACATAATTTACCCTGGGTTATTGGCTTCCGTCAGCTCGTCCGCGGCCGCGGATCTGATCGCGGATTTTGCCCAGTATTCTGCCTTAGTGCGCGGTCAATCCGCGGCCGCGCACCTGGAGGGGACTTTCCCACTTGCTTTTCTTTCTCCTTTTCCACCATGCTAACCTCCGATTGGCCTTCCACGCTCCATATTGACTCCAAAATACTCTTTAGTTTCCTCATAGCTCGGAGTGGCTCCTACAAAACATAAAACTCTTAATTAGAGCATTTTGTTATCTTTTAACATTCAGACATTGATAAAGTGCGGCCAAATTAGAGTGTAAATAGTATCTAAATTGCATAATTATAGTCTACTATCAATCCCTTAGACAAAGAAAGCACCTCTATTCAAGTGTTGTTGAAAAGAATGGCCTCTCTTTTTCCTTGTTGACTTGAGACCTTAAATCTTTTAATTGTGAAAAAACTAGAAAAACAATTCATCTGCTCACATAAGATAATTTGCACATGCTTTCATATTGTGAACTAAGGCAGCCTTATTGAACTTGTGCATAAATGTTATTGAATCCTCGATTGTCGTCTCTACTACCACATTGAAGTGTGTGACGAGTAGTGAGAATATTGATGGAGTTGCTGTGAGCACCTAATTTTTGCCCCGCATGAAGTACTCCAAAAAAAATAGTCCAAAAATAATTTTAATGTTTTTTTTATGAATTATAGGAGTTTTTATTTATTGTGTGTTTTGTATTTAGTTGCATATTTAATATCTTAATATCATAGAAAAACACCAAAGAATGTTCAATGTTGCATTGCGTAAGCATGTTAGACCTTAATTGCATTTAAGATTTAATTACAAGAGTTAATCGCATTATTAAATAAAAAATCACAAAAATATTGGTCATCTTTACATTTTTAGCTTTTAGTTTTAAATTAGTAGTTATTTTTAAGTTAATTAATTATTTTAATGGTAGAAGTAGATAATTAGGTTTAATTCTGCAAATTAGGTTTGAATTAGGATTTGATTTAGATTTTTAATTAACTTATTGGCGAAATACATAAACGGCCCCTTTAAGTTGTCCACAACGACCAGACAAACACATCAACTGAACCCTTTACCATTTAGACACTTCAAGTGTCCATTAACCAGATCAAATAAATACCCGAGTGCAACAGATCATATACGTGAGTTACACTCGCTAATGACGTGTCAAATGAGCCAATTAATGAATGACACGTGTAATTTATAATAAAAATTTGACACATATAATAAACAAATATGAAAATGCATTTAAGGAATGAAAAAAGCCTTTTTCCTAACTTTTTTACAAAAGCAGCGCAACCCCTCCCCCCCCCCCCCCCCCACAACGAACTATCATCTTCTTCTTCCGCCCACCAGCGCCACCCCACCCCTTTCATCTTCTTCCTTCAAATCCACCCTCCATTTAATAAATTGAACATAATTCATTCCTATCAGACCCCTTCATCTTCCCACTAAGTGATCAGTAACGGAACTCGTCGGAAAAAGCTCCTCTCATGCGACCTCTCTCGCCGGAAAATTAATCTCCAAGCAAATCGCCAGAAAATCGCCGGAAAATTGCTGTAATTTTTGTTGCTTATCAGTTGGGTTTGGAACTAGTTTTGGCTTGAAGAAATTAATCTCTGAGCACATCTCCAAGCAATTCGCCGGAAAATTGCTATAATTATTGATGTTTATCAGTTGGGTTTGGAACTAGTTTTTGCTTGAAGAAATTATGCAGAGCTCTGGAGGTTATGGGAAGTGGAATTTTGTGATGAAATGGGCAGTTTCTGGTGATTTTCGGTAACTTGATTGGAGCTTTAGTGGCTGGTTTTAATGGTGGTTTCACGGTGACGTTCACGTGGGTTAATCAAGCCAAGAAGAGAGGCTAAGATACGCCCAATTCTAAAGTTTTTTCAAAGAAAAAAAATTAGGTTGAAAAAATGATTCACGCGCTTAAAATTTTATTAGCAAACACGCGCATACCACATCAACAATATGTGTTTATTTGATCTGGTTAATGGAAACTTGAAGTGTCTAAATGGTAAAGGGTTCAGTTGAGGTGGTTGTCTGGTCGTTGTGGACAACTTAAAAGGGGCCGTTTATGTATTTCGCCTAACTTATTTAGAATATTAAAGTAAGGAAAAGAAAGAAACAAAGAGAGTAAAAGCAGGGATGTTATTCGTATTGGGCCAAGCACTTCAGCTGGCCCAATTGCTCTCAACCTCGCCCCAACCCAAATCCCCATCTCTGCCCGGTCCACACCCAAACGCCCAAAACGATGCCGTTTCTCAGGCTGTTGATCTCAGCCTTTGGATCAACTATTATCCAATGGTCGGGAACTAATCGCTCTTCCCCCTTTTAAGTGTCGGAACAATGGTCCCTAACCCCCCCAGAACCCTCTCATTCTCCATCTCTCTCAACTCATCAAAACCCTAGCCGCCCTAGGATCCCTCGCCTTCCTCCACCAGCGGAGCCTCCCCCAAACGACCCCATGTTTTAACCATACAATCACCATTCGCCCCTCTCCTTAAATTTCATAATCATTCCCCTCAAATCCCCCTAGGTCTATCCGATGTTTAGATCTAAAATCCCGGAAAACCTAGCTTTTACTCCTTTTCTGGTTTCTAAAATGAATTCGTTCGATTTGGCGCAAAACTCACGTTGGTCAATTGCTCTTGACAGGAGCAATCCATTCACGTTAGTTTTGGGTCATTTCGAAGTCACTGGATTCCGGCCAACTCACCACTGAATGACCACAACTTCATCATCACCGGTGTCCGTTGTTTTGCCTCAATCGTCGTCTCATTTATGGTCCGAATAAGTGTACTTCTCTTCTCCTATTCCTTTGTTTCATTTTTTGTTTTGAATTATCAGTTAGGTGTTAATTTTGATTGGATTGGTTATTGATTTGATAGGATTATTTAGTTAATTGCATGTTCATTAGTTTAATCGCATATATTTTAGGCTAATTGAATCAAGTTTATTTAATTGAGTGATTTAGCTAGGTTTAATTAGTAGATTGTTTCTGTTTTGTTTGTACTTTGATTTGGTCTTAATTGGTTAATTTTTTATGTTTGGATGTCAATTAGAAATTAGGGGTTGAAAGGGTAATGACAGAAACCTTAAAAGAGGTAATTGAAAACTGAATTTAGGGAATCTGATTAGTGCGTAGGAAGCTTCTAGAAAATGGGCTAACATGCAATAACATTAGAGAATTAGGTCAAAATTTGGGGTAGAGATGGGTTAAAATCAGAAGTAAAAGGGCTGAAAAAATATGAAGAAATATCTAAATGGACAGCTGTCCAATTCAGTTTTAAAAGATGCCATCTCTCCTTATTTTTAGGGACTGCACTCCTCGGATTATTCCCTCACTCTTTTCCTATATAAGACCTCACATTCCTTCACTCACACACATAAAAAATAATTGACTGCATTTTCAGAAATTTCATTTCGCTCATCTTCATTTTCAGTTGAGAAAATTTCTGGGATTCTAGCTTTAGAATTTCAGAGAAAGCATCAAAAAAAAAAAGATGAAAGTTCCTCTTCATCTTTTCTAGGTTCTGAAGTTGGATTTTTTTTAGCTTCATTTATTGTTGGTTCGTTGCTCTGTTACTAACCTATGGCTGGCTCTTAATTTTAGCTATTTCTTCTCAAAGTCAGAGACCTATTTTCTTTTTTTCCATTTGCTTCTGCTGTAGCCAAGTACTCCTTTGATTCAATATTAAGAACTCTTTTCGTCTATTAAATGTCTCTATGGACTGATTTTATTGTGAGTTTGATTCTGAAATACTTTATTGATTTAAGTCCATGGTTAGAGTTTCGTATTACATGTAATAGTCTATGATTGGAATGTTAGGGATTTCTTGTGTTTAAACTTGCATTTGGATCTGTAAATCTCTTCATTAGACGTGTTATGTGTTCAAGATTGAAAAGTTGATGTTCTAATCTATTCTTACATTCTGTAGAATTAAAAGACTGTTTAAATATTTGAGGTTTATGATTGTGTTGGCCTGGAATTTCAAGAATTGAAACCGCAGAGCAGATTGTCAAGCTTAGGTGTATAAGAGTTAAAGACATGAGTCAAATAAATTGGTGGAACTCGGTTGATTTACAAAAGTAGTTGATTGGCATTCTAGACATGGCCACTACATGAATTAATTTCTGAAATTGTAATATTGATACTAGAATATTGTACAATAGCTTTCGAATCTTGTATTTTGGGTCCTATCAAAGTTGAGTGGATTGATTTTATCCTGATTTGTTGGGCCTCATTTCCTAGCAATTAATGGGCTTGGTCATTAGCCTAGTGTAAAAATAGCACGGTATAGCCAGTTTTCGGACTGGTCAATCAAAAATAGCCAGCGTTTATCAAGTGAAAGAAAAATAGCCACCGTTTTGCTGCAATAGAGACCGGTCCAGCATAATATACTGGAGTTCGGTGCACTTGTGTATGAACTCCAGTATATTATACTGGACCATTATACTTACTGGAACTCCAGTATATTATGCTGGAGTTCTAGTGTACTTATGCTGGAACTCCATCATATTATGCTGGAGTTCCAGCATACTATCCTGGAACTCCAGTATAATATGCTGGAGTTCAAGTATACTTATGCTGGAACTCCGGCATAATATACTGGAGTTTTTTTCGGGTTTTGAATAGTGTTTTTGCTCAGATTTATCTTTACATAAAAAGTGGCTAAATTTCGATTACTTTTGAAATTGGGCTAGTTTTGAACGACCAGTTGTAAATCTGGCTATTTTTAAAAATCTCCCTAGCCTAGTTGAGGCAGCCTTTTTTTGGCTTTAGGTTTGACGTGCTCCAAGCTCTATGCTGCTTGGGCTCAATTTCAAGCCCACCAAAAATTTACAGCTTTGGGCGTACTATTTTAAGAAAGAGATTTTTTCTTTCCTATACCATATATAAAACTTTATTACCAAAAATGTGCACAGTTTCTAATTTACCCGCCCTGTCCATATTTTTCCTACAATTAATATACCATTCATTAAATACTAATTATTAGTAGCTGAATCTTCCTAATTAGGCGTGCTAAAATTCAGGAACAGAATCTTCTAATTGATTTAGCTACAAATCAAATCTGTTCAAAAGCTCAATTCGTCGAAATCAAATCTGTTCAAAAGCTCAGATCTGTTCTTCGATATTTTCGCTTAAGACACAAATCAAAAGCTCAGTTCGTCGAAATCAGAAGCTCAATTTCAAATTGTAGAAATCAGTTCTGCAAAAGCTCTATTCGTCGACATTCTCTCTACATCTCTCTCTATTTCTCAATCGCAAATTTCAGTAATACAAAGCAAATAAAAAGAGAGCAGCAATTCCACCATTGACAGCCATTAAAAAGCTTGAAAGCTTTGAATTCAAATTTGGGTTTTCAAAAATCATTATTTGTTTGGATTGGGTGTTGTTGAAAATAATCGGGTATATGATTTGGAGTTTATATCTCAATTTTGAGGGGTTTTGGTGAAGATTAGACTTGGTTTTGACAGAATTTCAGATTGAAACTCGAAGAAGAAGAAGAAGAAGAAGACATATTGCAGAAATTATAGATAAATTGTAGATTATTTGTATTCTAATTGTAGATGCTTTATTTTCTGTTTTCACAAATAAAAAACGGCTAAAACTTCTACAAATCTTATGAAAAAACGCAATTATGTCAAAAATCCCAATTATGCTACAATTGAATGGGAATTGGGATATAAAAATTCAATGTACCCAGTTTGTAGATAAATTGTAGATTATTTGTATTCTAATTGTAGATGCTTTGTTTTCTGTTTTCACAAATCAAAAACGACTAAAACTTCTACAAATCTTTTGCAAAAAACAGAATTATGTCGAAAATCCCAATTAAACTACAATCAAATGGGAATTGGGATATTAAAATTCAATATACCCAGTTTGTAGATATTTTATAGATGAAATGTAGAATATTTGTATTCTGATTGTAGATGCATTGTTTTCTGTTTTCACAAATCCAAAACGACTAAAATCTCATTTCGAATTTATTTTTAGGCCTTCTAAATTATTCTGTTAAACCCTAGGATTTAAGATGCTTTCGCTTGCTCAACAATATCCGCACATCACTCTTTGGATACGTTTATAAAGTCAGTATCTTTCCTATTACAGCAACCATGTCAAAGATTTTGAAAACCCAAATTCGTTACTTGAACATGGTGTATCCCACAGGTGAAAAGGTTGAAGAAGATAAAAAAGTTCAACCCTTTTCGGACCTTAACAAACAAAACGATCCCTTTAGACTATCTGTTCCTGATTTTGACGACTCTTTTTTGGCTTCTGCTGATTTTGAAAAAAGAGGGCATGAAGAAAAGAAATCCCTCACTAAAACGTGGGTGAGGGTGAGGGTTTGGGAGAGAGAAACGTGGGAGGGGTGGGATATACGGTACCTTGAATTAAGGAGGGATATACGCTGCATTAATTGTACCCTTAAAATACACTATGGTATAGAATGGGTAATTTGGTATACTAAGTGTAATTAAGTCAAACCTNTATTGGCAAAGAAGATTCTCCGCGCAGGTTATTATTGGCTTACTATGGAACGGGATTGCATCAGTTTCGTGCGCAAGTGTCATCAATGTCAGGTACATGGAGATTTGATTCATTCTCCACCATCTGAATTGCATACAATGTCGGCATCATGGCCTTTCGTTGCTTGGGTAATGGATGTCATTGGGCCGATCGAGCTAGCGGCGTCAAATGGGCACATGTTCATTCTGGTAGCTATTGATTATTTCACTAAGTGGGTGGAGGCGAAAACTTTCAAGTCTGTGACCAAGAAGGCAATGGTCAATTTTGTGCGTTCGAATATCATCTGTCGGTTTGGGATCCCGAAGGTAATCATCACGGACAATAGTGCCAACCTCAACAGTCATTTGATGGCAGAGACCTGTCAGCAGTTTAAGATCACGCACCGTAATTCCACCCTATATCGTCCTAAGGCGAATGGAGCGGTCGAAGCAGCTAACAAGAACATCAAGAAAATACTTCGGAAAATGGTAGAAGGGTCCAGGAAATGGCATGAGAAGTTACCTTTTGCCCTTTTAGGCTATCGCACTACTGTCCGCACTTCAGTAGGGGCGACTCCTTATTCACTGGTGTATGGCACTGAGGCAGTGATACCCGCAGAGGTTGAAATCCCGTCCCTTCGGATTATTGCCGAGGCGGAAATTGATGATGTTGAATGGGTTAAAGCCCGCTTGGAACAACTAAGTTTGATTGATGAAAAGAGATTGGCAGCAGTATGTCACGGTCAGTTGTACCAACAGAGAATGGCAAGAGCATATAACAAGAAAGTGCGTCCGCGGAAGTTTGAAGTAGGGCAATTGGTGTTGAGGCGTATCTTACCTCATTGGGCTGAGGCAAAAGGAAAGTTCGCCCCGAACTGGCAGGGGCCATTTGTTGTAACCAGAGTGTTGTCCAATGGCGCATTATATTTGACAGATGTGGAAGGAAAATGTGTAGAAATGGCTATTAACTCTGATGCAGTCAAGCGATACTATGTATGATTTCTTGGTTTAATTGTACTTTATTGTATTTGGCATATTTTTGAGATTGAAATGACGAAGGCATTTTGTTCTGCTATCCAAACACTTTATCCTTTGTTATCCCTTTTGAACCTCATTTATTTTTCTTTCGTACCCCTCTTTCGGAATAAATAACAACTCGGGAGCTCGAGCAAGGAAAATCAGTGAAGAAACAAGAAAACACAATCCAAAAGAAAAGAAAAGGAAAAGAAGAGGAAAAGGAAAGAAAAAAAGAAGGCAAAAAAGAAAAAAAAAGAAAAAGAAAGGAAAAAAAAGAAAAAAGAAAAATGAAGAAAAGAAAAGAAAGAAAAAGAAATGAAAAGAAAGAAAAGAAAGTGGAAGAAAAGGAAAGATTGCAAAAACAAAGTAATTTCTATGACCTGACCTACGTTCGACTTGATCCCGAAAGGGTACGTAGGCAGCCTCTCCCTGAGGTTCAGTCACACCAAAACAAAATCCCAAAAGTCCCCACGAAAGAAACTGGGGCAGAAGTTGTGGTCGCTGTGAGAAATTTGATTCCGAAAGTTGCAACTTTGAACCCATGATAAGTTGATTTGAGCCTTTTATACCCTTCTTTCTAACCCCATCCAAAGCCTGCATTACGGTCCAAAGAAAGACCTTCTGATCAGTCTTCAAGAAGTACCAAGACGAGCAAGTAAAGGTGATTCATGTCAGGGGCAACATTCCGGTATAAAAAGAAAAATAATAAAAGTGAGAGAGTCTTATTGGTGAAAACCCTCAGGGGCACCGTAAGGCGACGGGAGATAAGAGAAATAAAAAATGAGAGAGTCTTATTGGTCAAAACCCTCACGGGCACCGTAAGGCGAAGTGAGCTGAGAGAAATCAAAAATGAGAGAGTCTTATTGGTGAAAACCCTCACGGGCACCGTAAGGTGAAGGTGAGTTTTTCAGACAGGCAAATGAGACAAGTCTGTGGTCAAAAGCTGCTCAAGACATTGCAAGACGAGCAAGGTTTGGGTTTGGGTGAAAATCAGGTTATGAAAGTCCGGAACAACAAATGTGGCAATCGAAAGTTGATTGGTTGGACAGACTGGGCTGGTTAATCCAAAATGCATGGCATGCTCAATGGTACCAGCTGTTCCACTCAGGTAAGTCTTATTCTCTTCTTTCTTCATTGCAAATCATCCGTTCTCGGATTCTCTTTATCCTTAACCCTCGGGTCATTGCATTTCATTCTTTCGAGGTCTATCTTTAAGATGTTTCAGTGTCAGTTCTATTCGAAACAAAAGGAAGGAATGTCAAGGCTAACTACCAGCTTCCTAGTTGTACAGACAGGGCCAGAATATATCAAAGATGTCAAAAGTCAAAGTAAGTCATAAAGGACCACTGGAAGTTTCATCGGTGGATTAATCAGATAATTGTGGGGAAGAAGCGAAGTTTCAAAAAGAGGGGTCAGAAACACAAAAACAACAATACGGGATAGAACACTTGGGTCATCAGAGTCAAGGGGGTGAAATTCGGTCAGGAAGTCGAGGGGATTCAAGGCAAGTCCAGGGAAGCGAGACGGAGTAAAGCCCAGCAGCAGGGATGTACCTAGCAAGAATGCCAGCAACTAGCCACCATTTTATATTAACAAGGTCTTTCTTTGATTGAAACAGGGGCAGAAGTCTTGTTTTCTTCGAAGAAACCCTCCGTAAGGCAAGGTAGCACCCAAACAGGTATGATTGGAAACTCTCAGGGCCCTCCTGGAAAATTGGACTTAGTTTAAATGTCAAGCCAATCATGAGTAGCACAATTTAGCATAACTGTACCCCAAATGAGCATAAGTGGGTTTCAAAATTGGCATGTTTAAGATAGGATTCAATTAGAAGTTTTCAGGACCCTCCTGTATAATGGGGCGTAGTTTTAAGGTCGGTTTAGATAGCAAAATATAGTGGAAGTCGTACTTTTAGCTAGAAGATTGTCAGGACCCTCCTGGATAATAAGAGGTAGTTTAAAGTATTTTTCATAACAAGTGTGGTGGGAGTACTACCTTTAGAAAATATAACTTAGGTTCGTAACTGTTAGGAGTTGTCAGGACCTCCCTGGATAATAGAACTCAACTTTCAAATCCTTATAATAGTTGGTAGAATAATTCAATTTAACACTCACATTGTGCCCAGCCACCAAACTGGGGCAGGAAATGTTCTTTGTTTTCTTTATTTGTTGCAGTCAGGAGCCCACCTGGAGAACAAGGGAATACGTTTCAAGTTCAGCAATCAGGAGCCCACCTGGAGAACAAGGGAATACTTTTCAAGTTCAGCAATCAGGAGCCCACCTGGAGAACAAGGGAATAACGCAAGAATTCCAGTGGAAGAATACAAGTTCAAGGCAACACAAAGAGCAAGTTAGAAGACATAGATAGGACCCTTTTGTAATTCATAGATCATAGCTTAGGCTAGCTTGTTTTATTTTAACATGGTGTAATAAGGAGGTCGGCAAGCAGTAGCAGCAGCAATAGCAGTGAAATCACAGCTCCTGGTAGTCCCAGCTACCAAACCTTCCCGAACTACACTGACCTGATTCCTTTTTAGCCAAGGATATGCAGGCAACCTTTGAAGCAGGGTTCGGTCAGACGATTTTCAAAAATGCTTCACATGGAGTATTGTAACGGGCAAATATTCCTCGTATCCGCTCACTTATCTTTGCACGGAAACTCTTTGTGTTCCCGAGCAAAGAGGGGCAGCTGTGAGCACGTGATTTTTGCCCTATATGAATTACTCCAAGAAATTCAAACAAAATAATTTTGTTTCATTAGTTGCAATTTTGTGAATTTTTGTAGCATGTCATGATAATTGTTTGCATGTTTGTTTGTGCATTTTAATTCATAAAAATACAAAAATATATGTTGCATGTGCATTTAGGAGTTATTTTTGCATTTTTAGAATGGTTTAGTAATTAAGCTTTTATAAAAAAGAAAATCACAAAAATAGTCATTTTACGCCTTTTCCCAATTTGGATTTTTGTAGTTTTTCCTTAATTTCTTAACTATGGTAATTAATTTGCAAAAAATAATTTGAGTAAAAATCAATTTAGGTCTATCTTTAGTTTATTCTTAAAAGAAACTAAAAAAAGAAGAAGAAGAAAGAGTTAATTTGAAAAGAATAGAAAATAAGAAGAAGGGATTCAGCTAGGCCAAGTAATTTCAAGCCCAAACAAATGAGCAAATACCCGTTCCAGACCAGGCCCAAGCGTCCCAACCCGGTCCAGCCTTTCTTCCAACCAAACGACGCCATTTCAAGCCGATTGGATCTGAGCCGTCGAGGTTAGTAAATCCAACGGCTTAGAAGCTTGGTTACATAAATATATTAGTGTCGGATAAGTCGCCGCCGGCCGAAAATTATCTCCGCCGGCGGCCGGCGGCCAAATCATCCCAAATTAATACCATGGAACCTCCTCAACCCCCCCCCCCCCCCCCGTTCCAAATATCCAAGTAATTTCCCTCAAACATCAACCAATCTCTTCGAATCTTAGTTCGAAATTTTCCGACCAAAACTCAACCTTCTCCGTTCACCACCAAATTAACACCATGGAACCACTTTGTCCTCCTCTATCAAAACCCCCAAACCTCATCCCTCAAATCTGACCGGAACTTTTCGAATATCGATTCGAAGTTTCCGGTCAAAACCCTAAATTCCCAAACCTTGTCAAATTCATACCACATGGTCTCCTCCTTCCCCTTATGGCGAGTCCAGTGTCAATGGTGCTCGAATCTCGCCAGAGTTGGTTTACTTTTGAGGTGATAAGCCGGCAGAACCCTAGAAGTTTAAATCACCCGATTTCTATCCAGTTTTCGTTCAAATATTACATAGGTGAGTTACTCCTACTTCTTTAATTAGCTTAAACAGAATTTGTTCTTCGTTTCTATTCTTGTTGTTTCTGGTTTTCTTTTTGTTTCTGTGTTATTTTTCTTTCTTAGCAGTAATTAACTATTTTAGGTCTGATAATTAGTTTAAACTTTTTCTTTGATTCTTCCTTTGTTAGTCAATAGTAATTTGTTAATTTTGCTGTGTTTGAGTCTTTATCATTCGAGCATGTTCGATGTTATAGGGTTTAGTTTAAGCTTTGTTAATTTGAATAAATTTCTTCGTGTTAATTGATATTGTTCTAATTCTCATGTGTGATTTAATTCTGCCCAGTTTGATTTTGTGGTTGGTTCAATTAGTTGATCCATGATTGTTTACTACAATTTGATTTTAGATTTAATTTCATGATCTGTCCAGTTAATTTGATTTTAGGGTCTGTTTGATTGTAAATAATTGGTTTTAGCATGGATTGATTAACCATAGTTGAGTAGCTGGTTTGGGCTATAGCTGATAGTTCAACTAGTGTTAGTAATTTTAGGTTGAATTCAAGGGTAGCTTAGACATTTAGGATTGGATAGCACATGGTAGTTGAAACTAGAATCTTCTAGGACCTTCCAAAGTAGGACTTTAGTGTAATTTCAGTAATTGTAGTGTATTAACTTGTGACACAAGTCAGAAAACAAGGGGTTAAATGAGTAAATAAAAAAGGACTAAAAAGAAAACTGAAAATCTGATAAGGCCTCATGTGTGCCTATAAAAGGACATGCCCTTGCCTTCATTTGCAAGTTTTTGAGCCTTCAAATTCCCCCCAAAAACAGTGTTCTCCAGTTTTTCAGAACTAAAAACTAAAATTCAAAAATTTAAAAACAAAAACAGTAGAAAACCTTCAAAATCCAAAAAAATACTGCTCCATTAGATAATCCAGGTTAATTTTGACCTTTTGTTGTTGATTTCCATTTTTCTAGTTCAATACTTGGATTCTGAAACGTTAGGTGTTCACTGGTCTGATTTCGAGCAATTTTGGGTCTGTTTAAACTGGTTTGGAAGAGTTTTTGATTTGCCGAAGTATTCTGGTGCATTTCGAGCCTATTTGAGTGCATTTCAAGTGGTCTTTGGGTTGATTTGTTAGTTTCTGTTTGATTGTTGAATATTTCTGGATTTCTGAATCCATTCCTGGACTGTTCGTTATTCAATATTGCTGGAAATTGTTTAGTACTGCTGCTGTTCGATCACTGTTTTGGCTTACCTCTTCTCCTCCATTTCTATTCTATTTCCAGGTATTTTTTTCAGCTCCAATTGATGTGTGAAGGACTGAAACAGTCAACGTGTAGTAGTTAATTGAAGAAATGAAATCTGGTTTGTGTTAATGTGATATCAGCTTGTTTGTAGTTATGATAGTTTAATTGTATCTACACAGTAGCTGTAGTGGAGAGTTAAATGAATGGAACACCTTACAATTTGTAGTAAGTGAAATGTGTAACTATTACTCTGTCGGATTTGTATTGTGAGTTGAATGCCTGATTTAGTCTTATAGTTGTCAAAATAGGTTCAAAATAGTTGTAAGTTTCAGTAGCTAATTCCAGTAATCCAAGTCCAAATTATCGAAATCACTTGAGTGTTGAGATCTGGTTTAGTAGTGTTAATTTGAGTTAGCAAATGAGTTGCTATTACTGTTGCTAAAGTCGAACCATGTTTTTAGTCTGATTTTCATTTGTAGTGATATTTAGGAATTCACTAATAGGTAAATAAATAGGATAATCCGAGTTGGAACTGGAATTCAAATGATCAATGCTTCATTAGTTTGAGTAGGTGAATGTTGTTCTTCCTTATGACAATTGTTGACTGCACTTTGAATAACTTGAAGAAATCTTGGTGCATATTTTCTCAAATTGAGTTGAAATTTGGTTTAGTTTAACAATCAAAGCCTAACAGTCCACCTTCGGACAGTTTGGGCTTCAACACTTTTAACCGATGGCCCAGGCTTACAATTGACCTACCTTTTATGCACACCTGGGTAACGATTCCTTACATGGGCTATGTTTAGGGCCCGAACTGGTTAAGGGTCAGAATTCACATGAGTTCATAGACCCAAATATAGTAGTATTTAAACCATAAGAATTGATTAGGACCTTTTCAGACAAATGTTAAGTAGAAAACAATGGATTACTTTAGGTTTGCCCTTTAAAATAATAAAGCGAGATGAGCCTCGCCAGACAAAACATATAAATTGTGGGGCCCTCGATAAATGCTTATACTAAAAATACTTAGACTTCGAGATGGGCCGTTTAGCGGATTTCACGGCCTTCTCCAAAGATAATAACGTGATAGTCTCTTTAGGTACGCAATTTAAATAGTTTTACCTTCCTAAATACGGGTGCACATTTATGTGACCCAAATCCAAATCGCAACGAAGTCGAAATGTGTCAAGAATCGCGGGTGCATTTATGTGACGCGGTTCGAGACGTGTTTTCACGACGTTGCAATTCTCTAAAAATAATAATAATAAAGCGGTTCAAAGTTAGAAGCACATAGATTAAAACATGTACTAAAATCAAACAAATTGGCCAAATATGACAGTTGAGCGACCGTGCTAGAACCACGGAACCCGGGAATGCCTAACACCTTCTCCCGGGTTAACAGAATTCCTTACTCGGATTTCTGGTTCGCGGACTGTTATACAGAGTCATTCTTTTCCTCGGTTCGGGATTCAACCGGTGACTTGGGACACCATTAATCTCCCAAGTGGCGACTCTGAAATCTTAATAATAAATCTCGTTCCGATTGTCCTTTAAGTGGAAAAACTCCTTTACACCCTGCGGGTGTAGGAAAAAGGAGGTATGACACTAGTCAAGAACTTCCATTGATCCCATCTAGAAGAAAAATCATTACACACTCCATGCTCCGCATGTCTATAGAAATATACATCTCCAAACCACGATGAAACCCAACAAGAATTCTCTCCCAATTCCATTTGCACAAGCTAAACTTAGGACTGAATCCTTCTAACTAGAAAGCTAAACAAGCTGTCATAACTCAAGGGCTTTGCTGCAAAATACCTGTACGAACTCATTGCCTCGAACACGCGCAAAGAATTAATCACATCCTTACCATACCGAGTCGGTCTTCTATCAAGATACTCCACCCATCTAAATTTCCTTTTGTTCCATCCTCAACTTGATATTTCCTCTTACTGTAGCACCACAATGCCTCACCCAGGCTTACCACACGAGACCCAAGCGTGAACCACACTGTCTGAAACCCATAAGCCGCTGAATACTCTCCCTCGAATATTCCCAAAAACACCACATTCCGCAGCACTTTATTCTGAAGAACTTCCTGTGAATCTAAATCCGTTGCCTTTACTTTCCTGATGCTGATGCATAGAATCCCATAATTAACATAGAAATACCACAAATCTGAACCTCTTCCAAGGAAAACACAGTTTCTAACCACACATGCAACTTTAAGATACCCGATTGTTCCCTGTAGACTCTTGAACACATTAGAACCATTTTCGAAAGTCATTCTCTCTTATTCAAACTGCAAATCACCTGACCTGACGGGCAGAACCACCCGTGCCTCATTGACACTCCGATACCGCAAAATGATATCTTCATCCCAATACAACCAAGCAACTTCCTACTCTATGCGCCGAGCATTCTTTACCAACAACACTCTAGACATTCCGTGATTCTCATACTCTATAAAGCATAATATGACCTCTATCACAATTTTGCTTCACTCGTGCCACCCTCGGCTCAATTTTCGCGACCAGAACTGATTCGCCAGCATGCCTCAAATCGGAACCAACATAGCACATAGCCGTGCAATCAGCTAATCAACAGCAACCTCCCCAACTTGGCTCGAAGCCATATATCAGGACACACTCAATAACCCATAACACTTTTACTCTAATGATGCCACAATACCATAGTGAGATTAAACTCAAATCAGTTACAAGTTTGTGAAAACAGAGATCATCTAGTACTGTAATCCTCTGCAAATCTCGTATTTATCCCCACATCAGTTGAGTCCACTCTCTTAAGCGACCCGAATGTTTTTCAAATTTCAACACGTACTTTTCAATTACATATGAGATCTTCTAACATACACCTGGGGATCATACCACTTAAGAACACTCCGCAGGAGATAACCCACCTGCTTCGCCTCAATTTAGTATTTCTGCATACCTTCTACCGTCATACATATTACACAGTCATTTAGTCTTACTGGGTCTGAACTCATACCGCCACATATAATGCACTTCCCTCCCCAACTAGGAGACACAAAATATTCTTCACGCGCCCATAACTCGGGCTACACATCAAATCACAATAGGAAAACGAGCACTTAACAGTTCATCCATTATCCAGCAGACTTCTTCGTCACTACCAAGTCATATAGATACATATCGCAGTACTAACATACTCATCACATGGATATCCAACCGCCATTTCGACTAATAGGGACAATACCGAACATATAAGTTCAAAACATTTGCTCACACAATCAGCACCTCGGTGCTCAAGCCATAGGCAAAGATCCGGCCTCAAGTCCTCTAGACTGGCCCAACATCAAACTCACAGAGTTCACATCTCACCCCTTGATCGGGGAATCACAAGCCATCTAGCACATCTGATACTGAGCGCTCATGCGCGCATACAAATGCGTGGAAGGAATTTCAAGAGTTTCTTCTCAAGATGAATCAAGGACACACGATAAGAATTCAAGAATGTGAAGTTTTCCTAAAGGTTTTGCAGCCTCTCGAGGATAAATACAGACGTCTCTGTATCGATCCGCGAGACTCTACTAAACCTGCTCATGACTCGTGAGACCTAGTAACCTAGGCTCTGATACCAACTTGTCACGACCCAAACCCCGCTCCGGTTGTGATGGCGCCTCTCGTGAAGACAACGCCAGCCAACCAACCCTATTTGCCTCTTTCAAAAAGAGATAAACAGGAATAAACAATTTTAAAGATGATTCAATAATATTACTTAGCGAAAGTACAACCAAACACAGCCCAAACCGGGGTGTCACAAGTCACGAGCATCTAGAGGAGTCTAAATACAACTACAAGGCCAGTAATATACAGAATAAAATTTAGAATCAAAGGAAGAAATTCGGTGCCGCGAACGCTGGCAGTCACCTTGCTCAGCTACGATAGCAAAATCTTCAACCTGCTCAAAACCCGCTACCGAGTGAACAAATACCTGCATCTGCACGCGAGGTGCAAGGAGTAAAGTGAGTACTCCAACTCAGTGAGTAATAAAAGTAAATAATAACTGAGCAACAAGAAATCACGTAAAGCAACCAACATGCTGTATAGAAGCCGGGTATAATTTTTTGAGAAAAACAGTGATATCTGTGAAATCTTTAGAAATACCTTGGCTCAGTTCAAATCTCTTTTGAAAATGATCTCTTCAATAATTACGAAAATGATTTCAAAACAGTTAGTGCTGATAAGTACGGAAAAATCCGCCCCTCGGGCACAAGTACCACAGTATAACAGGTAAAAAGACAAGTAAATATGCAAGATGAGCACATCAAAGTTCGCCCCTCGGGCAATATCTCAAAACAGTACCGGCCCCTCGGGCATGATTTATGTTCCTGGTCAATCATTGTTACCTGACCGGTCAGCCATTGTTACCTGACCAAAACGCGTATTACAGTGCCATTGTTACCACTGGTCAGTCATTGTTACCTGACTGGTCAGTCATTGTTACCTGACCAAAACGCGTATAACAGTGCCATTGTTACCACTGTCTAAAATTTATCCGCTCTAGACGGGTACCCGTGCTCACTGTGGGGGTGCAGACTCCGGAGGGGCTCCTACAGCCCAAGCGCTATATCATCATAAGGCCTGAAAGCCTGTACATATCAACATGAGGCCTGAAAGCCTTCTCACAAAACACTCGAGGCCTGAAAGCCTCCTCACATATCACTCGAGGCCTGAAAGCCTCCTCACCTCACGCTCAAGGCCTGAAAGCCTCACTCAGTCCAGAAAATATCATAAGCCCCTCGGGCATCAATAAAATAATAGTTCTCAGCCCAGACAATAGTGAAATATCAGTAGAGTCTCAAAATTCAATTTAAACGGCTGAGTTTGCAAAAACAGTATAATCAACAGGACTGAGTTCAAGTAGTATATCAAATAGTGAGGAAAGAGTGATAAAAATCCCCGAAGGGGTTCGAATAATTGGAATCATGATAATATCAAATAAGTTTCAGTCAAATATGCGGTAAAATCAACAACCGGGACGGACCAAGTCACAATCCCCAACGGTGCTCTACCCCACGCCCGCTATCCGGCATGTAAGTCACCTCAATATAGCACTACGGTGTGCAAATCCGGGGTTTCAAACCCTCAGGATATCATTTACAATCATTACTCACCTCGAACCGGTGAAATCTCTAGCTCGCAACGCCTCTGCCCCTCAAACCGGCCTCCACGCGCGTCGAATCTATCCAACATCAGAGCAAATACATCACAATATGCCAATGGGACAATATCCAATCGAAAACAATCGAAAAATAGCAAAAATCTCAAAATTAGCAAAACCCGAGCCCCGGGCCCACTTCTCGAAACTCAAAAATTTATACATCAATACGTTCCTTATCTTCTCACGAGTTCATACATACCAAAAACTCCCAAATCCGACCTCAAATGGCCCTTCAAATTCCAATTTAAAAATCTCAAAACTCAAGCCCTAGTTCTTCCATTTTTAGCTTAATTCCCATGAATTTCTAGGTGGATTTCACAATAAAAATGAGTTTTAAGTTCAAAAATCTTACCTCCAATCGATTCTCCTTGAATCCCTCTTCAATTTTCTTCAAAAAGCTCTCAAAAAGGCCAAGAATGGAGTGAATGAGCCCCAAAATCGCGGATGAAATGTTTATAACATTCTGCCCAGATTACTGTAGCTGATCCTATGCGATCGCATCCTTGCTACTGCGATCGCATAGCACAAATTTTCCAGCCTCCCAAATGACCTAAAGCATGGGGGAGACCCCATTTACTTTGGTGTACGGGTCCGAAGCATTGATCCCAGTCGAAGTCGGGGAACCTAGCATCAGATATCAGCATGCCACCGAGGACTCAAATCACGAAGCTATGAACACTTCTCTCGAACTACTAGATGAAAAATGTGATGCCGCGTTAATTCGAATGGCCGCACAGAAGCAAAGGATTGAAAGGTATTACAACAGAAGGGTGAACCTTCGATATTTTGGAGTTGGGGACTTAGTCCTTAGGAAAGTCACTCTCAACACTCGAGATCCAAACGAAGGGAAACTAGGCCCCAATTGGGAAGGACCGTACCGTGTCGTCGGAGTCGTAGGGAAAGGATCCTACAAACTTAGCACAATGGAAGGCGAGCAACTACAAAACAATTGGAATGTATCGTTACTCAAGCGATATTACTGCTGAGGTATGACCTTCTCCCCTTTTTTCATTTGTATTTAAAACTAACTCCTTGCAGATGTTTGATTAGAGATATCGAGGCACTTTTCAGCTCGAAGACCTTGGGTTTTAAAGCATGCGTTGCACTCTTTTTTCCTTGGACCGGGTTTTATCCCAAGTGGGTTTTTCCGGCAAGGTTTTTAATGAGGCATCACCTATATGGTACCTAAGGAACATTCGACAAGTATTCAAGGCTTTTTTACAATCAACCTCGAATACTGGGGGGCATCACCCTCGGAGAAAGATACTTCACGCCTAAGAGGGCCTCGATAGGAGAACTTTGTAATGGGCCAAACGGTCAAATGAACCGTGTCCATATAGGATAGTCGAGCCCCGACGGCAAAACTTGTACGCATGTATCAACTATTTAAAGAAGCATTCTGGTTATATCAAAAACACTTTGTATCTCAAAGAGGTTTCCTATCATACGGGCTCTACACTTACAATCCTACGAGAAGCGGCTCAAGGGCCAAAGCACCCTGAAATACTCGGGGATTGACACTGACAGTCAATACATTCGAGTCATCGAAAGTTCGGACTCATATGACCTCAAAGAGGCACCCCCTCGAAACACCCCTTGAAACAAAGGCCAAGGCCAATATACTTGGGGACTAACTTTTCGAGCAAGTTCGGAAAGTTATCAGGAAACAAGTCCAAGTGACAAACCCGAAGGCTACGACCATACTAAAGACTACGGTCACATAAAGTCTACGACCAAAATAATGCGATTCAAAGACGTCCGATTTCCGCTATAAATTAAAGGCCTACAAACATTGAAAAACCGGTTAAATCAGGCTACCCCCGGCAAAAGAAAAATATAAAGGGCTTCGATAAATTCGCCCCCCCCCCCCCCCCCGGAAAAAATCTATGGGCTTCGATAAATTCAGCCCTCAAATAATCCAAATGCTTCAATAATACCAACCTTCGAAAACCCAACGGGTACAAAAACACATGCTAAGGCATGACTAAAATTCCACTAAGTCTTTTAGCCGAAATGAGGGAAAAATTGTATAGCCATTTTAGAGGCCGAAATAGCCCAACTTAAAGAGCCTAAGGACCGATATATAAGAGCCTAAGGCCCAACTGAAAGAGCCTAAGGGCCGATATATAAGAGCCTAAGGGCCAGCTTAAAAGAGCGTAAGGGCCAAAAGCTTATAAGAGTCCGAGACTTTGTTCTCACTCAACTCAAACTCAAAGGCCCTATTGTTCCGAACTCGCATCAAATTGATTTTAAGCTTAGATCGAGGACCGTCTAAAACCTTAAGAGGTATTACCTTGAGCAATAAAAATCTAAGGGTTTGTTACGAATCTGAACCGATACTCGAGCTAAGTATTTGAATCATCGAAATTTTCCACAAACGGGGATAAAATAAAATTCAACACAAATCAAAGATAGAGCGAAAAGATGCTTTATATTCATAAGGGAAAGTTACAAAACATCTACAATGCCCACAAAGGTCCCTTGCTCACAAAATAAACATAATCTATTTTCAGGGTCACGCCCCCGAGAGTGTCATCTCCAGAACCTTCATCTTCAGCGGCTCTATCTTCGGGAGTCTCCTCTCCTTCGGGAGTATCTTCTTCGCCTTCCTCGTCCCCAGAGCCACTCACCACATCCTCGTTATGGGGGGAGACGAGGAACCTAGCATCAGTTTCCCGCGCCTTTGCCTCAGTTATCTCCCCGGCAAGGTCGAACCCTCGGGCATGGATTTCTTCAAGAGTCTCCCTCCGGGCTTGGCACTTAGAGAATTCATTGCTCCGTCTTCCTTGGTCGGTGGACTCCTTCAACTCAGCTTGAACGGCCGCAGTTTCCCTCAAGTATATAGAATGGATTTATCGGCCGCAGCCTTCGTCTTCTCAGCTTCGGCTTTGGCATGTACAGCTTCAGCCTTAGCCTGTGCAGCTTCGGCTCGGGCTTTAGCCAGCTCGGCCTCCAACCCTTGATTTTTCTTGCCAGAGCCAGACAGACCCTTCGCTTCAATGCCTCGGAGCTGAGCTTTAGCCAAGGCCACTTGGGCCGTAACAGCTTCCTTGTTGGTAGCAAGTTGATCCATGTTCTTCTTCCACTGATGACAATCAGCCCGAACTTGATCTACCTCGCCCCGGAGCTGCCCAATCATATCTAGCTTTTGTTGCGGCTGAGATATCGAAGTATTAGCCTCTAAATTAGGGCGAAAAAGGCCGAACTTTGTTAAAATCACAGTTACCTGCTTATCTAGCTCGGACTCGCCTTTTTGAGCTTTGGCCAATGCGGTTCGGAGATCCTTAAGCTCCTCTTCCTTCTGGCTACAGAGGAGCCTTAAGGCCTTCTCTTCACCCGAAACCTTCTTGAGCTCAGCCTCACATTGGCTCAGCTCAGCTCTAAACTTCACAATGCCTGTAAGTGGAACGGAGACATATCAGTCAAAAGAAAAGAAATGAAGAAAAATTTACGATAAAAAGGGCAAGTCTTTACCCGGGAAAGGAGCTGCTGAGCCTCTTCGAAAATGGAGGATGTATCATTCAAGTCGTTGGCATCCTCAATCCCAGCGTAGCAACCCTGAAAAGGATCGTCCTCGATGACCTTATTTGGGTCGGGCATACGTATAGCATTGGCTTCTTTGATTGCCCCCTCAGAATAAGTTGGCAATGAAAGGGAGTGACCCGTTGTCGCGGCGAGCTCCTCACTCGGGGAGTTCTCGTTATCATTGGGGGTCTCAGTATTTACCCCTTCCGGTATAGTTGTTGAAGGCGGAGGGACAATCTTGACCTCCGTGGATGTAGGGGCCTTGCCCGTTTCTTCCTTCGGGGCATCCTCACCACAGGATGAGGTTTCTGGTTCGAAAGGCCCGACGACCTCGACTGGCTTCCTGGTCCGAGTCACCAGCGCCGACTCTTCATTATTATTTTCTCCATCATCCGGGGAGTCATGGGCCAAGTCTGCGCCCGTTTGAGCAAATCTTTTCCGCAGCCTTCGAGCGGGGGTTTTCTTGTCTTGAGGGTTTTCGAGTTTTGAGACCCTTTTTCTTTTGTTGTCCTTCACGGACTTCGGATTTGAATGCTTGGTTTTATCCCTAGGCGGAGCCGGCCTTATCTCGGATGCATCGCCAAGGCCAGCACAGGCATAGCGTGAGTAATTAAGAACGCCGCCAATATATAGGAAGTGTTGAAACTATTGAAAGGCACTTACCATTGTTCTTGGCCTCCCACCGGCCCTTCGATAATTCATGCCACTTGCGCTCATCATAGGATGAAGTGACAGCTAACTTCCCGACCCAATCCTCGAGGTTGGGCACCGTTGGAGGTGCCCAAGCATTGGCTGTGAAAAGAAGGATAACAGGGTCATGAAATATAGAAGCAGAATATGAATAGGTACAGGGAATACGAACTCCACTTACAGTTAAAGTTCCACCTCTCTTGGAACGTCATTTTATCCTCGGGAATGACGTCCGAAGTTCTTACTCTAACAAAACCAGCTCATCCAACCCCTTTCTTTGGGTTCGTCAGTGCTGGCAAAGAAGGATTTCGTTGTTCGGCATTGTAGCTTGATGAGCCCTTGGAATAACTAGGGCCCATACAGTCGAACCAGGTGGCTGAGGGTGAAGTCCAAACCCTTGGCCTTTTCAGAAAAATACTGCAACATGATCTCGATACATCAGAAGGAAGGGTGAATCTGACCGAGGGTGACTTCGTACGCTTTGCAGAAGTCGATCACTACCGAATCGAGGGGACCCAGTGTTAAGGGGTAAGTGTAAACACTCAAAAACCCCTCCTTGTGGGTAGTAATGCTTTCATTGGGGCTCGGGATCTGAACCTCAACCTCGTCTCCCCAGCGACATTCTTTCTTTACTTCCTTGGTGAGCTGCTTCGTTATCAAGCTAATATATCGGGATACGTACTCACATCCGCCTACGACATCGGGAGGATTCTCGATACTGAAGTCTTTCTTAATAATGCAATTACCGAGGCTGATTTCCTCAAGCGTTGGCAGCACCACCGGTTTGGCCGGCCGGGAGGCAGAAGAAGATGATTCTTTATCCTTTTTGGGGACTGTCTTGGAAGTTTTGGCCATTGTTATAAGCTAAGTAATACGGGTGCACAGGGATGTGGTGTTTCCGGCAAAAGCTTGTCGTTTTTCCGGCGCTACAAGAGGCGGAGGAAATGAGTGATTGGAGAAAGAGAAGAAAATGGGAAAGGAGTGAAGAAAGAGTAAAGTTCTTTACTTAGAAGAATCGCCTCATATTTATAGAAGGGCAACGACGTTTCGGTGGCATTAGTGGCCGACCAATACTGGCATGCATTCACTGTTTTTGGGAAAGTGAACCGACGGGACGTTTCGGTCACTTCTAACGCTTGCATCATGGGGATGACGTCATCACTAAGGACTTCGAGAATCCAAATCGTTTCATGTCATTTCATTCTAAGAAACGCAGGGACTATCTGTATACGGTAGAAATCGGAGAGCTCGATTTCGAGGACTGGATTACACTCCGAGTCCGAATTCTGGAAGCTCGAAGTAAGAATCAAGCCAGGTCTGGATGAGCGCACCTCGAGAAGCAAATCGGGGGCCTGTCATGATCTGCCTCGAGGGCAGTACAATTTCGAGGGCACTCAAGAAAGAGCGGGAATTTCTCAAGGATACGTGAGTTAGGGCATAAATTATAGGATAAGGTTTGTACGTAATAGTACGAGCCCGTACTAGGTCGTTATACAGCTGTACCAATAGAATTTTTTACCATAATTAGAAATGTATTATATTGGGATTTCCCCCTCCTATATAAAGGGGACCTCAATCATTTGTAAAGGGGAGATCATTCACTGCAATAAGAACATTCTACTCTGCTTTTCTTGTTTACTGTACTCCACAATTGTTCTTCAGCTTTATTGCCTTTACTTTATTGTTCATACTTTATTGCTCTTAGCTCACCTCGAGGCCCTGAGATAATCAAGATCGAGGTCCTTATTGTTCTAACAACACTGGTTTGGTTCATCAATTCTTCTTACTTAAACTTAATATTACTTGTATATTCACTGGTATTAGAATAAATCACATATCTTTAAAACCACAAAGTATCTTTAATTGTTACTCACATTTTTTTGGTAAACAGATATATTGATTTCCTATATATTTAGTTTTCCAAATACAAAAGGGATATCTAAGAGTATCGTCTATCACCCTCTATTTTCGATACAGTGACAAATTTAACTAATAGTTCCTATAAGTATTCCGCAAGCAATTCAAACGAGAAGAGAACATTGATACATTAACAGATTGACTAAAAGTTTAAACCAGTCATCCTCGAATAGTTCCAACAGAAGGGCACGCTAATCATTGAAGTATGAGGCTTTTTCGTATATATATCATATATGAAATTATATTACCAAATATGTTCATAGTTTGCTTATTACCCTTCATGTTAATAGTATTTCTACCTAATATATACAATGCATTAAATAAGGAATCACTGTAGCTTTATGATTCCTTATTTTGCGCGCTAAAAAAGGGGAATTAAATATTTTCCAGATCTTCCCCAACGCAAATGACGCACATTCCATAATTATCGTCGGCTTCACTCTGATCTTCCACAACGCAGAACAAGATTTTCCATACTCTGTTTTTGCGATACACTCTGTTTCCAGAAATTCTCGTTACATCTCTCTCTATTTCTCAATCGCAAATTTCAGTAATACAAAGCAAATGAAAAGAGAGCAGCAATTCCACCATTGACAGCCATTAAAAAGCTTGAAAGCTTTGAATTCAAATTTGGGTTTTCAAAAATCATTATTTGTTTGGATTGGGTGTTGTTGAAAATAATCGGGAATATGGTTTGAAGTTTATATCTCAATTTTGAGGGGTTTTGGTGAAGATTAGACTTGGTTTTGACTGAATTTCAGATTGAAACTCGAAGAAGAAGAAGAAGAAGAAGAAGAAGAAGAAGAAGACATATTAGATAAATTGTAGATTATTTGTATTCTGATTGTAGATGCTTTATTTTCTGTTTTCACAAATAAAAAACGGCTAAAACCTCTACAAATCTTCTGAAAAAACACAATTATGTCAAGAATCCCATTTATTCTACAATTGAATGGGAATTGGGATATAAAAATTCAATGTACCCAGTTTGTAGATATTTTGTAGATAAATTGTAGATTATTTGTATTCTAATTGTAGATGCTTTGTTTTCTGTTTTCACAAATCAAAAACGACTAAAACTTCTACAAATCTTCTGCAAAAAACGCAATTATGTCGAAAATCCCAATTAAACTACAATCGAATGGGAATTGGGATATTAAAATTCAATATACCCAGTTTGTAGATATTTTGTAGATGAATTCTAGATTATTTGTATTCTGATTGTAGATGCTTTATTTTCTGTTTTCACAAATCAAAAACGACTAAAACTTCTACAAATCTTCTGCAAAAAACGCAATTATGTCGAAAATCCCAATTAAATTACAATCGAATGGGAATTGGGATATTAAAATTCAATATACCCAGTTTGTAGATATTTTGTAGATGAATTATAGATTATTTGTATTCTGATTGTAGATGCATTTTTTTCTGTTTTCACAAATCAAAAACGACTAAAACTTCTACAAAATCTTCTGCAAAAAACGCAATTATGTCAAAAATACCAATTAAGCTACAATTGAATGGGAATTGGGATATTAAAATTCAATGTACCGAGTTTGTAGATATTTTGTAGGTAAATTGTAGATTATTTGTATTCTGATTGTAGATGCTTTGTTTTCTGTTTTCACAAATCAAAAACGACTAAAACTTCTATAAATCTTCTGCAAAAAAACGCAATTATGTGGAAATTAAAATGGAAAAATTGCTATTATTCGTTCCTTAAATGTCAGAATTAAGAGAAAGGGTCAATTGTATATCGAAATTTGGTGATACTATAAAATCTTAAGAATTGAGCAAAATAAAAAACTTCGATTCTAATTTTAGGAGATAAACTGTTCATAGTAATAGACTAATGATAATTAAACGTGGTCTAAGATATGAAGTGATTATACAGTACAAATGAAACAACATTGCTAGCTGTACATAAAACCCATACAACTCCCAGTTTCAGTTAGCTTAGGTTCCGACCACTGTAGTGTAAGTTGAACTGGGATCGATCTATTTCGCTGTCACCTTTCTTGAATATTTTGCCTTTTTTATTTTACATTAAGCTCGTATAAATGTGGGAGGGTGGGATATACGGTACCTTGAATTAAGGAGGGATATACGCTGCATTAATTGTACCCTTAAAATACACTATGGTATAGAATTGGTAATTTGGTATACTAAGTGTAATTAAGTCAAACCTTAAACATTGAGGGTAATAAGGTTTCCTATGTGGCATAGGAATGTAAAAATTCCTTTAAGAAACAGTGATGTATTGGCTTTCACTCAAGCCCATCGGTATATAATTGGAAACAGTTGGAGTTCCCTAATATGAATACTTGCTTAAATCCAACTAATAACATCTCCCTTTAATTCACTAATCTGTGAATAATAACTGATGAATAATTAGTTCCGCCAATAAAAATAAATTTTTATGATGTTCTTCATTTTGTGATTAACCGCATTCACAATTAACTTTCCTATCAAAACAACTTTGTACTTTAACGCATGTTGGCAGAACTCACATTTAAGATTTTAAAACTTATAAACACTTCACTCTCAAATGGCTCCATACGCTGAATTTTTAGTACATGCTTGTAGACTTTGGGAAAAACGGTTGACTCATGAACATCGTAGAAATGCTCTAGGCGCGCATTCAAATTACTATCGTGATTATGTATATGTTCGCGTGATATGATTAAGATTTTCAAAACTAAATCAAAGTACGTGTTCGCGCGACTGTGGCTAAACAATCTTAATATTAAGTAAGCGCAATTAATTGTGTACACGTATGCGTGACATGATTTTTAGCGCGCCTAATAAAACGGGTTTACATACATGTGACCTGTTTCAGAGATTAAATCCATAAACGACATATTAAAAGCGGTAAAGGCTAAAATGCACGTAGGTCTAAAATACGTAGTTAAATAATTTAATTAAGCCAGGTATGATTAAAGCGACCGTGCTAAATCCACGAAATCTGGGAATGCCTAACACCTTCTTCCGGGTTAACAGAATTTCTTACCCGGTCTTCTGGTTTTGCGGACTTTTAAATAGAGTCAAATTTCCTCGAATTGGGGTTCAAAATAAACCGGTGACTTGGGACACCAAAACAATTATTCCAAGTGGTATAATCTCATTTCGAATAATATCACTTTAATCGGAAAAAATCCCTACCCCTATCCCCTTAGGAAAAAGGAGGCGTGACAGCTCTCAAGAAGCCTGTGAGCAGTGAGGAAGCAGAGGAGTTCTTCCGAAAAATAAAAACTTCGGAATATGCAATAGTTGACCAACTTCGGAAGACTCTTTCCCAGGTCTCGCTTTTATCTCTACTGTTGAGCTCGAATGAACATCAGAAGGTACTCTTGAAAACATTGAACGGGCATATGTCCCAATTGAAACTTCAGTTGAACAATTGGAGAGAATGGCTGAACGATTCTTCGAGGTCAACAGGATTTCTTTCAGCCGTGATGATTTGCCCCCATAGGGAGCCGCCCAAAACAAAGCCCTTCACCTAACTGTCAAATGTGAGGGCTATTATGTAAAGAGAGTCATGCTAGATAGTAGTTCCGAGGTCGAAATTTGCCCTCTCTCAACGCTCTAGAGGATGGAGATTGGAACAGAAAGAATCCGACCAAACAAGATATGTGTGCGGGCTTTTGATGGTGTCAAGCGAGACACAATAGGGAAATCGATTTGATTTTGACCATTGGCCCCGTGGATTTCAAAGTGACTTTACAGGTTCTAAACATGGATACCTCATATAATTTTCTCCTAGGAAGGCCATGGATTCATGTTGCAGGAGCTGTGCCCTCTACTCTCCACTAAATGGTCAACTTTGAACATGAAAACCAAGAAATTGTTGCCCATGGGGAGGATGAACAGTCCATTTACAGGGACCCTTCACTCCCATGTCTCGAAGCTAGAGAAGGAAGTGAGCACATTGTATACCAAGCTTTCAAAATTGTGGCCGCCAACTAATGCAAAGAAGGGCCCCCATTCCCTCAACCCTGCTTATCTAATGCCTCGGTCATGGTCGCTAATGAAATTATTAGACATGGGTACAAGACCGGAAAGGGGCTCGGGGTATCTCTACAAGGCATCACAGAGCCCATTATTTCGACCGCCAATGAGATGTTCTTCGACTTAGGTTTCCGAGCTACAGAGGCTGACAGAAAATGGGCTGATGAGCGCAAGAAAAATGGGTGGGTCCTGCCCCAGCCCTAACCGCATCTCGCCAAGTCATTTGTTAAACCCAAGTATTTAGAAGTAGTAGAAGAAGAAGCATAAGAGGCCTTCACGGCCGAAGAGATTGAGGATATTTGTGAAGCCACGAAACAGATGTTGTATGAGTCTCACATGGTCAATCCGGGGGAAGGCACGAGCACTGCTGATGTGCTATACATGGGGCCAAATGTCATGCTTCAGAATTGGAAAGCTACCCCATTCCCTGTCACGCGGGAATCCTGGTAGTCCAGTCTTGCCATCTTTTCTACATTACGAGTTATTCCAGGGTGTAACTCGAATGTTTTTACTCTGTTGCCTTTTGATTTCGATATAAACCCTCATATCTTCAATTCAACGAAATGAAATCAATATTTCATCGTCAATGTATGTCTCCTTTTTCTTTATTCTTATTTTTGTTGTTTTTCTTATCTTTTTCTTTTCAGTTCTAATAATGCAGACTTAAATAACATGACATGCTTGCGGACTTCATGCCAAGATCCTAAAATACTGTCTAACTGTGAAATAATGAATCAAGAACCAGAATATAATAAAGATGAGGCTTTTAGGGAAATAAATCGAGAATTGGAAAAATTTGAGAATAATCCTAAGCGAAACTTAAATGAAACCGAGCCAGTTTTGGGTAGTCCAAAAGAGGTCGAGGAAACCATGGTAAGCATTCACGCCGATGAAAGAACTAGAGATGCATTGATCCAACTTTTGTTTGAATTCAAAGACGTGTTTGCATGGTCCTATGATTATATGTCAGGGCTGAGTGTTGATTTAGTGGTACATAAATTGCCAACTTTTCCCGGTTATCCACCCGTCCAACAAAAGCAGAGAAAGTTTAAAACAGAAATTAGTGATAAGATCAAAGAAGAAGTCACCAAACAATTGAAAGCTGGTGTGATCCGAGTGGTCCGATACACCACATGTTTGGCTAATGTGGTCCCAATGCCGAAGAAAGATGGAAAAACCCGAGTGTGTGTTGACTAACGAGATTTGAACAAGGCAAGCCCCAAGGACAATTTTCCATTGCCAAATATTCATATCTTGTTGACAACTGTGCCAAACATGAGATACAATGTCTCGTACATTGTTATGTTGGGTACCACCAAGTTCTGACGGATGAAGACGACGCAGAAAAGACGGCTTTCACCACACCTTGGGGCACTTACTGTTACAGGGTCATGCCATTTGGCCTGAAAAATGTCGGGGCTACCTACATGAGAGCCATGACTTCCATCTTCCACGACATAATGCACCAGGAAATTGAGGTGTATGTGGATGATGTGATCATTAAATCCAGAACGCAGGAAGACCATGTGCGGGATTTGAGAAAGTTCTTCGAGCGCCTGCGTAGGTATGACTTGAAATTAAACCTAGCTAAATATGCATATGGAGTTCCATCTGGAAAGCTTCTGGGGTTTATAGTCAACCGGAGGGGTATCGAATTAGATCCAACAAAGATAAAGTCTATTCGGGATTTGCCACCTCCGAGAACCAAAAAAGAGGTCATGAGTCTGCTAGGAAGATTGAATTACATCAGTAGGTTCATTGCTCAGCTTACTACCACGTGTGAGCCCATATTTAAGTTGCTGAAGAAAGATATGGCGATCAAATGGACGGATGAGTGTCAAGAAGCTTTTGATAAAATCAAAGAATATCTGTCAAATCCGCCAGTGTTGGTTCAACTTAAGCCAGGAAGACCTTTGTTCTTGTACCTGACAGTCTTGGAAAATTCTTTCGGCTGTGTCCTGGGGCAACATGATGTGACCGGGAAGAGAGAGCAAGCCATATACTACATGAGAAATAAGTTCACTAGTTATGAAGCCAAATACACTCTGTTAGAAAGAACTTGTTGCACCTTAACTTGGGTCGCCCAGAAGCTCAGACATTATCTTTTGGCCTACACCACATATCTCATAACCAGAATGGATCCTCTGAAGTACATATTCCAGAAACCAATGCCTACGGGAAGGTTAGCAAAATGGAAAATCGTGCTCACTGAGTTCGACATTGTCTATGTCACTCGCACGGCGATGAAAGCTCAAGCCTTCGCAGATCATCTAGCGGAAAACTCGGTCGATGATGAATATCAACCTCTAAAAACCTATTTCCCAGAAGAGGAAGTAAATTCAGTTGAAGTGATTCCAGAGGACACCAATGCTTGGAAAATGTTCTTTGATGGAGCTGTAAATGCAAAAGGTGTCGGGATTGGAGCAATTTTAATTTCGCACACAGGTCAACACTATCCGGCCACAGCCCGACTTTGATTCTTCTGTACAAACAACACCGCTAAGTATGAAGCCTGCATTGTGGGCATGCATGTGGCAGTTGATATGGATGAGGAAGAACTATTATCATGGGAGATTCCGATTTGATCATTCGGCAAGCTCAAGGTGAATGGGAAACTCGAGACATCAAACTCATCCCATACATGCAACACGTGGAAGATCTTAGCAAACGGTTCAAATCCGTCTAGTTCAGGTATATTCTTTGATTCCACAATGAGCTAGCATATGCACTAGCTACTTTGGCTTTAATGTTGCCGTATCCGGGCATGTCCATATTGACCCGCTGGAATCCAAATTCGAGAAAGGCATGGTTATTGTAATGCAATTGAAATAGAACCAGATGTTCGTCCATGGTATCATGATATCAAAAGGTTTTTGAAAATAAAGGAATATCCCGAGCAGGCCAGTGGAGATCAAAAGAGAACTATCAGAAGGCTTGCCAACAGTTTCTTTTCGAGCGGAGATGTCTTGTACAAAAGAACTCCAGATTTGAATCTTTTAAGGTACGTGGATGCTCGAGAAGCTGAAAAGATCATGAAAAAAGTGCATTCGGGAATATGTGGGCCTCATATGAACGGATATGTCCTTGCAAAGAAATCCTCCGGGCAGGTTATTACTGGATGACTATGGAAAAGGATTGCTTCAGTTTCGTCCGGAAGTGCCATCAGTGGCAGATACACGGTGACCTGATTCTTGCACCGCCTTCAGAGTTGCATCTTATGTCAGCACCTTGGCCGTTCGTTGCCTGGGGTATGGATTTTATTAGGCCAATCGAGCCGAAAGCTTCAAATGGGCACAAATTCATCCTGGTTGCCATTGATTATTTCACAAAGTGGGTTGAAGGAGTCATTTTCAAAGCCGTTACTAAGAAAGTGGTGGTGGATTTCGTGCATTCCAACATTATTTGTCATTTTGGTATTCCTAAGACTATCATTACAGACAATGTTGCGAATCTGAACAGCCATTTGATGAGGGAGGTATGCGAACAATTTAAGATTACGCATCGTAACTCTACCACTTATCGGCCAAAAGCTAATGGTGTTGTTAAAGCTGCAAACAAGAATATCAAGAAGATCCTCAGGAAAATGATTCAAAGTTCTAGACAATGGCATGAAAAGCTGCCTTTTGCATTACTGGGATATCGCACAACCGTGCGCATGTCAGTTGGGCCACGCCCTATTTATTGGTTTATGGCACTGAAGCTGTAATACCTGCAGAAGTTGAGATTCCCTATCTTCGAGTCATTGTTGAAGCCGAGATCGAGGATGATGAATGGGTCAAGACCCGGTTGGAAGAATTACCTATGATTGATGAAAAGCGGATGGCCGCAGTTTGCCACGGGAAGTTGTACCAACAAAGAATGGCCTGTGCCTACAACAAGAAAGTGTGGCCCGAGAAATTCGAAATTGGTCAACTTGTTCTGAGACGTATTCTCCCGCATCATGAAGAAGCAAAAGGGAAATTTTCTCCAAATTGGAAAGGTCCGTACATTATAAGAAGAGTGTTGCCAAAGGGAGCGCTATATTTGGGAGACATTGAAGGAAATGACCCCGAGACAACTGCAATGCAGATGCGGTAAAAAGGTATTGCGTTTGACCTCTTTTTCACGGCTTTAACATGCTCTGATTGACATGACGAAGGCTTTCATTTTCGCTACCCAAACACTACCAATCCTTGCAAACCCTTTGAGCCAGTTCCCTTTTTCTTTGATTACCCTCTTTGGAACCCGAAAGTGGTAAAAAAATGAAAAATAAAAAGAAAAAGAAAAAAAATCAAAAACAAAATTCCTTGAACTACGTTCGACTTGATTTCGAAAGGATACGTAGGTAGCCTCTCTTTGGGGTTCAGTCACACAAAAATAAAAGTTCACATTTCCCCAAAGTTGAAACCGGGGTAGAAGTTACAATGATTAGGCGATGGTTTCGCCCGTGTCACTACCTAATTTCTCCCTCCGTGAGTTGTCGTGACGACACCTAGTCCCTACGACTAGGTAAGCCTAACAATTTGTGAAAAATAAAATAAAAGCATGAGCACTAACTACTAATAATAACAATATCTAATAAAAAATTAAATGCCACTCGGCACATACAATTATCACTTCTGAAATGTACGAAAACAATTCCCAAAACCCTGAAACCCGCAAGTCACAAGCTACTAAGAAGTCTTAACTGTTCTATACATCATTTCTACAGAATGAAGGAAAGATGAATATAAGGGGATAGAGAGGGACTCCGAGGATCTTGGGCACGGGAAGATGTACCTTGAAGTCTCTAATGACCAGCAACGACTGCAACTAGTGATGAGGCTGGTACGATGAACCTGGATCTGCACACGAAAAATATGTGTAGGAAAGGGCATGAGTAAACCACAACGATACCCAAGTAAGTGCCAAGCCTAACCTCGATCGAGTAGTGACGAGATCAGGTCAGGGCCAGAATGAAATAACACAGTAAAAATAGATACGGAAATCTAACAGGAATAGAATCAATGAAAACCAACCGCTCAGAACAAGGTGATAACAACAGGGGATCTCCCGGGATACCGTCCCGTAGTCCCAAACGTAAATGTGCAAGGGGATCTCCGTGAATATCGTTCCATAGTCCCAAAGTAAATATGCAGTGCTGGGGGAGTCTCCCGGAATACCATTTTGTAGTCCCAAAGTAAATATGCAGTATAGGGGGATCTCCCGGAATACCGTTCCGTAGTCCCAAAGTAAATATGCAACTCAACCAATATAAACAGCAGTTATAGCATGAAAACCCATAGTTTAGAGTAAGTTCAATTGAAAGCAGGTAATTTCACTGAACATGCTGCACGGAATTCAAATAGGCAGTTAAAACACGTAGGCATGCTTTTCTAATCTAAACAAAATAGTTACATATGCGTGTAGTTCAAACAAGGAGAAACAGGTTATGACTTAGTGAAAAACGGAGTTTTACAACAAATAGCCCGTGTACGTACTCGTCACCTCACGTACACGACGCTCATATATCAAACAGTACCAAATCCTAAGGAGAGTTCCCCCACACAAGGTTAGGCAAGCCACTTACCTCGAACCAAGCTCAAATCAATCCGTAATAATGCTCTTTCCACGAATATCCGGATCCGCATGGTCCAAATCTAGCCAACACCAATTACATAACATAAATATAGCTATAAGAAACTAATCTAGCTACAAATCAAAGATAAGGTAAGAAATTAGGAAAACGCCCCAAAAGCCTCCATGGGCCCACGTCTCGGATTCGGGTAAAAGGCATAAAATATGAACACCCATTCACTCACGAGTCTAACTGTCACGAGCCAAAATCCCACCACAGGCATCGTGATGGCACTTAGTCTCTAAGACTAAGTAAGCCGATTTTAATAACGATTCAAGCCATTTTTTTTTTTTTGTAGAAACAAGTGTCGAAACCAGCAGCGAAAATAGTTATAACAACTTCCCAAGACTGGTAATACTGAGTCACGAACTCTAACTGAATACATGCAATGATCTCAAGGATCAAATATACAATACTGTTTGAATAAGAGTTGACAGTACAATTAAATAGAAAGACCCCAAGGAATTGCGACGACCAAGCAACTCTACCATGAATCCTTGCGATCAACACACTAACTCCGTCCGAGTCCGATATCTCCAATACCTAGCTCTGTACAAAAATGTATAGAAGTATAGTATGAGCACACCACAGTCGGCGCCCAGTAAGTATCAAGACTAACCTCGTTGGAGTAGTGACGAGGTACAGTCAAGACACTTACTAGTCAAATAACCTGTGCAATATAGCAGTATACAATAGTATTGGAAAACAACTAGCAGTGATACAAAAATCAACCACTGATATAAACAGCAAGGCAACAAGAACACTATAATTATTGTTCAACAACTAATGAATACAAGTACAACCAATTAACCAAGTCCTTCATATGTAAATCTTTCACCCATAACTTTTTCAAATAATAATCCTTAGAATATAATCCTTTCCAATAAATATATTTGTACTTCCTTCGAATAATTATCTTTCAAATATAATTCTCCAAATAAATATCTTCAGATATAATTATTTCAACAAGTCTGTCCCGAATATAATTCTTCCAAATGAATATCTTTCGAATAAAAATTCTTCCAAATAAAAGTCACCATGTGACACCTCATTTCAAATAAAAAAAATACGGGTCTCAGCCCATTTTTATATTTTCACGGCACCTCGTGCCAATATTTCTATCACAATCGCACGAACAACTCACGTGCCAAAAATAAATTCTTCATATTTCCCCAGCACATCCTGCCCATATCATAATCCGCTCGAAAATATTCATAGGCTCATAATTTCAGTACCACACGGCAGAAACCTCGTGCATCACAATATCAACAATCGCACGGCAGAAACCTCGTGCATCACAATATCAACAATCGCACAACAGAAACCTCGTGCACCACCACAACAAGTACAACAATAACAATGACAATATATAAAAGAACACGACAAGGAATTCACAATACAAGTTAACAATTACCAGCACAATACCCCACATCATCATATATCATCTCCTGATAATAGCCACCCTTATCTCTCCTATAGCGACCCTTATCGCTCCTATAATAGCCTCCCTTATCGCTCCTCCTAGAAAAAATCCCAACACACAGAATCACAGTGAAATGCCACCCTTATACCCACGTAATATCAACAATGGAATGCCACCCTTATGTGCTCATAATAATAACTCAAATTACACAATAATTTACACGGAATATTATCACAACAATACCATACAATAATTCATATCACAAATTGCCCATAAGCCACAATCAATTCCAAAGATACAACAAACCAATAAATTTCATATAAAACCTCATAATAACAACACGGATGGAAAAATAATTCACCATAGTACAACACCTTCTTTAATCAAAATTTTCTATAATTATATTAATGCCTTTTCTTACCTTATTTAGTTAATTATTTGCGGATGAAAAATCCATAATAAAATTATTTTCTAGGAAATATAAAATCACCAAACACATGGAATTCACATAAATTCTAAGTAGAAATCACACCAAATTATCATATAAATACAAACTCGACAAACAAAGAATAAAGCATGACAATCAAGGATTTACTAAGTGTCAACCATTTTCAATTAGATACATACGGGCGTCTACGAATTTTAACCGATATAATTTGCACATATAAACCAAGTACGTACTCGTCACCTCGTGTACATGGTTTTCAATCACACAACTTTCACATAAGACTCAAAGCCTAAGGAGTAATTCCCCCACACAAGGTTAGGCAAGATATTTACCTTTTTGAAGTTAGGCCGATATTCTACAATAGCGTTCTTGCTTGAATTGACCTCCAGATAGCTCAAATCTATCCAAATTAATTGTATAACTTCATTAAAATTCATCGGAAATAATTCAGGATAATATAACGTCGACTTAAAGTTTTATTCTAAAAAGTTAACCAAAAGTCAACGCGGGACCCGCCTCTCGGAACCCGACATAATTTTTACGAAATCCGAACACCCATTCCGATACGAGTTCAACCATTCCAATTTTATCAACTTCCGACATCGGATTGGCTTTCAAATCTTAAATTTTCGTTTTTGAAAGATTTGCTAAAAATCTGATTTTTCTTCCATAAATTCATGGATTCATGATGTAAATGAGTATGGAATCATGAAATATAATCAATATAGGATAGGGAACACTTACTCCAATGTTTTTTCGTGAAAATCGCCCAAAATCACCCAAGAACCGAGCTCCAAAAATTCCAAAATGAAATGGCGAAATGACTGATTTTTGTGATTAAATGTTTCTGCACATCCGTCACTAAAAGCTATTTTCGTCACTAAAAAAGTCTACTAGAAACAGCTTTACCTGCCCTTATTTAATTGATCATAACGTTCTGTAAAAATGTCCAAATGATGGACGGTTTAACTTTCGGGAAACTAGAATGCAAGGGCTACAACTTTCATATTTTACAATTTTTCAAATTCCTTATAGATTTCGAGATATAAGCTTCCAAACTAGCCTCCTCGCATCAGGAATTTCTGGAAAATTTTCAAAACAGCTTGACTAGCCTTTATTCAATCAAGCATAAATTTCTCTACAAATGTCCAAATGATTAATGGTTTAACTTTTCGGAAACTAGAATGCAAGGGCTACAACTTTCATGCTTCGAAAATATTCATATCTCTTACACATTTTGAGATACAAGCTTCCGAAGTAGGCTCCACGATTGCACAGTGCTGTCCAAAGCTTCTGCAGCAGAAATTTCAGCAACTTCAACAAGGCGCCGAACGATCCGAACCCCATCCGAAACTTACCCGAGCCCCTCGGGACCTTGTCCATATATACCAATAAGTTCTGTAACATAACACGGACCTGCTCGAGGCCTCAAATCACATCAAACAATATCCAAACTACGAATCGCACCTCAAATCGAATTATGAGTTTATGAATTTCCAAATTCTATAGTTTGCGCCGAAATATATCAATCAATCCAGAATGACTTCAAATTTTGCACACAATTCATAAATGACATAAAGAAGATGTTCCAATTTTCATAATCGAATTTCGATCCCGATATCAAAAAGTCAACACCCCGGTCAAACTGTCCAAAATCTTATATTTTCCAACTTTCGCCAAAATGCGTCGAATTGTCCTACGGACTTTCAAATCCAAATATGAACATGTTCCTAAGTCCGAAGTCACCATACCCTGGATGGAAACTGTTCTTTGATGGGGCTGCCAACACCAAGGGTGTCGGGATAGGAGCAGTACTGATTTCCGAGACAGGGCAACACTACCCTGTTACAGCTCAACTTCGTTTCTATTGCACCAATAACATGGCTGAATACGAGGCGTGTATCTTGGGTTTGAGATTGGCTATAGACATGGGTGTCCAGGAAATCTTGGTCATGGGTGAAGTGAAAAATCTAGTTTTCATGGGTGAAGTGTAAAGGGCATGGGCTTCTGAAAAATGTACTTCAACGGGTCCAACCGAGAGATGAGATAGGTGGTATATGATGACAAGTAATGTTTCAACTTCTGCGCTACCCAGGTTAAGGCACAACACATCCTCTCAAGTTGAGTGTACTTCACCTCATACGATGTGAACTTCTTGCTGAGGTAATAAATCGCTTGTTCCTTCTTTCCTGTGATGTCATGCTGCCCCAGTACACAACCAAAAGAATTATCCAAAACTGTCAGATAAAGGATCAAGGGTCTTCCCGGCTCCGGCGGGACCAACACGGGTGGACTAGCCAAATACTCCTTAATCTTGTCAAATGCTGCTTGACATTCATCCATCCATCTGACCGCAGCATCTTTCTTTAGCAGCTTAAAGATGGGCTCGCAAGTCGTTGTAAGCTGGGCAATGAACCTGCTGATATAATTCAACCTGCCAAGCAAACTCATCACCTCTTTCTTGTTCCTTGGCGGCGGTAGCTCCTGAATGGCTTTGATCTCGGACGGGTCTAACTCAATTCCGCGTCGACTTACCACAAACCCCAATAACTTCCCAGATGGGACTCCAAACGCGCACTTTGCTGGATTAAGTTTGAGGTTGTACCTGCGGAGCCTCTGGAAACATTTCCTCAGATCCTTGACATGGTCACATTGCTTCCTTGACTTTATGATCACGTCATCTACATAGACCTCAATTTCCTGATGTATCATGTCATGGAACATGGTGGTCATCGCCCTCATGTACGTTGCCCCTGTGTTCTTCAGCCCAAATGTCATGACCCTATAACAATACGTTCCCCAAGGCGTGATGAATGCTGTCTTTTCCGCATCCTCCTCATCCATCAAAATCTGGTGGTAGCCCGCATAACAATCCACGAAGGAACCAATCTCATGTTTGGCACAATTGTCAATCAATATATGGATGTTTGGCAGTGGGAAGTTGTCTTTTGGACTTGCTTTATTGAGATCATGGTAATCTACGCACACTTTGGTCTTTCCATCCTTCTTTGGCACAGGCACAACATTGGCTAACCAGGTAGCATACCGCGTGATCCGGATGACCTTTGCCTCAAACTGCTTGGTGACCTCTTCTTTGATTTTCACACTAATGTCTGTTTTAAATTTCCTTAGCTTCTGCTTGATAGGAGGGCATGCTGAATCGGTGGGCAATTTGTGGATCACCAAATCGGTGCTTAAGCCAGGCATGTCGTCATATGACCATGCAAAAACATCTTTGTACTCAAACAGCGCTTTGATTATCTCTTCTCTGAGCTGAGGTTCCAAATGGACACTTATTTTCGTTTCCCGTACGTTCTCCTGATCCCCTAAATTGATTGCCTCTGTGTCATTCAGATTAGCTTTGGGTTTTTCCTCGAAATGGCTTAGTTCTTTACTGATTTCCTCAAAAGCTTCCTCATCATCATATTCTATTTCGTCATCACACTCAATTTCTTGTATTATTATTTCGGAGTTACTTTGGCATTTAAGAATGGGCCGAAGACTCCTCATGCATGACATATCATTGAAACCAGCGTAAAAGGAACTGTACAAGAAGGAAAAGAAAGACAAAATAAAAACTAACAGGAATGAAAAAGGAGGAAAATTGCATTTCATTAACATTTAAGATAACAAGGTTTAACTCATCCAAACGGACGGAACATAGCATCCGAATTACAACCTTGGAAATTACAACTGAAAGGAAATCAAAACTAACTACCAAGACTCCCTCCGGGTAGGAAGGGGAGTTGCTTCCCAATTGTTAAGCTTTGCCTTGGGCCCCACGAACTGAACATCTGCCTTGCTTGGACCTTCTCCGGCCTCCAATACATTCACCTCATCAACCAGCTTTTCAAACCTCTCGATCAGCTCCTTGTCGGGATCAATCACACAACTGGGCATTGCTGTTGCTAGGCGCTTCTTAGTACCAGGCCTGACAAAGGAACAGGAAAGGAGGGGAATAGGTTTTGGAAGGGTCCATGCTTCCTTTTTCATCCTTCTAGCTCGCCTTATGTCTGCAGCAGTGGGCTTGAAGCCTAAACCAAAAGTATCCAGGTTTCCAGGAAGGGATACCGGCTGTACGATGCCTTGCAAAGAAGCACCCAAGCCTTTTCCAGGTACAAATCCGTTCTTCAGCATTTCCGACGCAACCATGACGGATGCAGCAGCTACCTTTGGCACAGGAATACACTCCCCTTCCGGGATCTTTTCAACCGATACCGTATCAAAGACTTGATAAATCCATGGACCTTTGTCGTCCTCAGCTTCTATGAAAGGCACAATGGCACCACCCAGAGCACACGAACTATCTTCCCCATGCACCACAATCTCTTGCCTGTCCCACTCAATTTGACCATCTGGTGCAGGGTCAAGGGCACTGCTTTTGTTGTGTGAATCCAGGGTCGGCCTAGCAAGAGATTGTAAGAAACAACCACATAGAGAACCTGGAACTCCATAGTAAATTCAACCGGACCTATCGTCAGTTCTAACACGATATCGCCAACTGTGTCCTTTCCCCCTCCGTCAAATCCTCGTACGCAAATGCTATTCTTGTGGATCCTCTCACTGTCTACCTTTAACATTTCCAGGGTGGAAAGAGGACAAATGTTTGCACTGGACCCGTTGTCAATCAGCACCCGGGTGACCACAGAGTCTTCACATTTCACCGTGAGGTAGAGTGCCCTATTATGCTCAGTACCTTCCAAAGGCAGCTCATCATCAGAAAAGGTAACCCTATTGACCTCGAAATCTTGTTTGCTATTTTCTCCCGATGATTCACAGAGATCTTATTGGGGACATGGTCTTCATTCAAAATTTTCATCAATGCCTGGCGGTGCTCATCTGAATGGATCAATAATGATAGCAACGAGATCTATGCCGGGGTCTTTCTCAACTGTTCTACAATGGAATAATCTTGCGCCTTCATCTTCTTCAAGAATTCCTCTGCTTCTTCTTCAGTTACGGCCTTTTTCACTGGTACTGGATTATCTTTGGCTGTTTTGGCTTTTCTCAACTCTTCAGGGGCAAAGCATCTCCCTGACCGAGTCAACCCATGGGTTTCACAAACTTCTTCTTTGACTTCTTTCCCCATATACATCACTGTTACTCGGCCGTAATTCCATGGGACAGCCTTTTCATCGATTACTGGCAACTGCGTCACGGCTTGATGATAACCGGCTCTGTGCGAGCACCTTTCACAGTTACAATGGGCTTGACAGCTACCCCTGGAACCACCACTTTAGCTGGTTCTGGTTTTACTGCAACATTGCTCAAAGGCTCCTTCTTTATCACCACAACTGGCTTGCTAATTGTCTCCTCCACCTTGATCACTGCCCTCCCACTGGTTGGTTTCTCATCTCATCTGTTTTCACTAGCCCTGATTATCATTACGGTTTGTGAAGGCTTCTTATACTCTCCCTTTTGAACTAACTCAATCATATGAGCCTCATGGTGGGTTGGCAATGGATTCTGAGTGATGTTGGGCATCTCTGGGGCCTGCACTTCAATTCGGCGGGTATCAATAAACTCCTGGATGGCCGTTTTCAAATGCCAGCATTTTTCTGTGTCATGTCCCGGGGCACCCGAGCAATACTCGCAACTCACCGAATGATCCAGGTTCCTTGGGGGAGGGTTTGACAATTTGGGTTCAATTGGACTCAACATGACCAACTGTCTCAATCTGTGGTATAAGTCAGTGTAAGATTCGCCCAACGGGGTAAAAGTCTTCTTCTTCTGCAGCCTATCATTTTTAGATGCAGGGTTGGGTCGAAAACCAGTTCCAGTGGGGTTTTTGTTGGCTCTCGGGGGTGGGTAGGTACTTTGAGCTGGGTAAGTATTTTGTGGGGTGGGTGCGCGCCATTGCGCATGGGTAGGAAGTTGGGGGTATGTTTGGGCATGGTGGACAGAGAAATGGGGGACAGGAGGTGGGTTGTAGTGTTGCGGTGGGCCATATGGGGTGTGTAGGTAGGTTTGGGGATGAGGTCAAGGTTGGTGATAATATGGTGATGGACCCCTGGACCAAGCTCTTGATTCCACTACTGCAACATCTTCTTTCTTTTTCTTTCCCAATACTCCTCCAGTGCCGCTGTGAATAGCCTGGGTAGTTGCTTTGATTGCCGAATAGCTCATAATCTTGTTGGACTTAAGCCCCTCTTCCACCATACTTCCCATTTTCACTACCTCGTTGAAAGTTTTCCCCACTGCTGACACCAAGTGACCATAGTAGGTGGGTTCCAAAGCCTGTAGGAAATAATCAACCATCTCGCTCTCTTTCATTGGAGGATCGACTCTTGCCGCCTGCTCTCTCCATCGAAAACCGTACTCTCTGAAGCTTTCTCCGGGCTTCTTCTCAATTTAGTCAGAGACAGACGGTCCGGGACAATTTCGAGATTATACTGAAAATGACACGCAAATTCTTGGGCCAAATCATCCCAAGTGTACCATTGAGCATGATCCTGTCGTGTGTACCATTCCAAGGCTGCTCCACTTAGACTTTGACTGAAGTAAGCCATCAATAACTCGTCCCTTCCCCCAGCTCCTCTCATTTTGCTGCAGAACCCCCTTCAATGGGCCACCGGATCACCATGTCCATCATATAAGTCAAACTTGGGTAGCTTGAATCCTGCTGGCAACTGGACATCGGGGAACAAGCACAAGTCCTTGTAGGCCACACTTACTTGACCTCCGAGACCCTGCATATTTCTGAATGACTGCTCTAAGCTCTTGACCTTCCGTATCATCTCCTCTTGCTTAGGGTTCTTGGGAGGTTTCTCTTCTTCAGCTGAGAGATCAAGACGGGGAGTGTAAGAGTATGGTTCTGGTGGTTTGAAGGTGGCTTCGGGCGGGTAATACTGGTTATCATGGGTTTGGAACAAAGGTTCGCTAGAGGACCTATGTAAGGCCGCTGGTGGGGGAGCCACAAATATAGGAGTAGCTGGTGGTGGAGGGAATGGGATTTGTTTGGGTGGTGGAGGTGGTGGTGTTTGAGAGGTGGTTCCGTAGTACTGCTGGTAAGTAGGGAAGGCTGGAGATGAGTTCACTGTGGGAGGATCTTGAGGCTGAGCTAGTGGTGGGATGTAGGCGGGGTTAGCAGGATAGGCTGGTGGTGGATGTCCCTTTGACCAGGCCTGGTACATCTCGGCCATTTGTTGCTTCAGTTTATACATCTCCTCCTTCATTGCATTAACGTCCACTACTTCCTCCTCCCTAGACGGGTCGACAATGCTTGCTTCTAATTCCTGGTTGACCATGTTTGACTTATCCTTAGAGCGGGTATTGTAGGGATGGGTTTCCAGAATGCCAGTCAACTTAACCACTTGCCTGAACTCATCAACAACAACTTTGTTAGCGGTTAGGGAATTAACAGATAAGCGACCGCATATTTGGGAATGAATGCACCTAAGTAGTTAACCAGTTCTATTATGCCTTTGCTTGGTTGCATGCGTCATCCCGGCTTTTCCTTATTTCTATGTGCCATTTCCTTTTTGTTTTCCATTGTTTCTTGTCGCTCCCTCTTTTTTGCATTTTCTCTCTTATTTTTCTATTTTTATTCGGTTACGATCGAATCCTATGTGATTGCCTACGTATCATGACCCCACATGAATCAGACCGAGCGTAGTTCGTGAAGAATAAATGTAAAGTAGAAGCAAAATGTTTTTGGGATTTTCAATTTTATTGATAGAAAAAAAGTCTATTACAAAGACTCAAAACTAACAAATTAAACAACTAACAGACTCTAATGCAGAAAAGAACTATAGACTCCACCATCCCTATTCTATTTTAAACAAAAATACAGACTCAATCAACTGACTGACTTTTAACGAAAAGGAAATACAGACTCAGACAACTGACAGACTCTAGTAGAAAAGGAAATACAGACTCAAATGACAAACTCTAGTAGAAAAGGAAATACAGACTCAAAGGACAATCATGAATACATTAAAGCTCCTGGTGCCCGCGGGACATCATTCGGTCTCGCCGCGGGCCTATATGCAAGTTTCCCTTGAAGCCTGTCCAGGTCACTCATTATCTGCTTCACAAATATCATCACCGATGCAAAGAAGGTGGTACGAGTCATGTTCTCGCACACTTGGCATTTCCTCGTAATGGAGTGAGCAACGGTTAAGATTCTCTCTCTGATTCTGCCTTTTTCTTGAAGCAACCGCCCTATCTGTTGGGCCCTAGCCTCCAAAGTTTGCTCGGCTACCTGGTTTTGTTCCTGGAGTTGTTGCAAGTCCATTTCTAATTGTGCCAATGCCGTGTAGCAGTGCTCTCTTTCAACTTTGAATTCTTTTGCCTGTTTGATCATTTTGTTCTCTGTAGCAATGACCTTTTTCTTTAATCCCGTGACCTCATTGTCGTATTCTTCTTTCAACTGCTTAACCATGCGGGCCCGTTCTTCCGCGTTTTTAGCCAATTGTTTCCGAACCCCGGCTAATTCCCTTTCTGCTTTGTTGAGGTCAAAACTGTAGTCATTCACTTTTTGCCTTAGAGTTTCTATAAGCTTTGCATCTTTGGCACTCCTAACGGGATTTTCGGCCGCTAGCTTCATCTTTTGGATTTGGGCTCGTAAGGCTTCATTCTCTTTGGCCAATTTCTTTCTCTCACCCTCATCAGCTGCGGCTTGCACGCTGTTCTCAAACTGGAGGTCTTGGACCTGTTTTTCCAATGCTCCTATTTTAGCTCTGTATTCATTTTCTTTAGCTAACCAAGCCCACTGTTCTTGCGATGATTCAGCAAAATCCTGGAGGTGAGGTCTTTTAGCCGGCCTCCCAAATGCAACTTCCCTTCTATACCAGGCATGATACTCAGGTGACACTTCTCCTTTAGATCGATCCCGTACACAGGTATTCGCCGCCAAGTATTGACATTCTCTCCAAACCTGGCAAACCTTTGCTTCAGGAAACAATCCATCAGGACAAATCTCAATCACTTGGATGCTAAGATCGTCGTCTTTTGCCACTATCTGGCATCTCTCGAGTTGCCTTAAAACCCGATACGGAGCATATGGCTGAATGCTCTTAAGACCCATCAAAAGGAAGTGCGGCCCCGTTGCTGGCATATATATGATTTCATCAACAGGCAACCTTCCAAACGTCCACTCTATTTGACTAGCAGTGAGGGACCGAAAGTATGATGTCCAGCCTGTGAATCCCTCGGGCAAGAAGACCCCCTTAATCCTTGTGTAAAACTCCTCTATACATGTTTTCTTTGTAGACCCATAACTTAGGAACTGAGGACGATGGCACAGGTGTTTGGTCATCCACATTTGCAACAATAGATTGCACCCTTCGAAGAAGTCTCCTCCGGCTTTGCAGGCTGTAAGAGCGCGGAAGAGTTCGGCTAATATCATGGGCGCAAGAGTGCTTTTGGCTTGAGTGAGTAGAGTGCTGACGACCCCGTGTCAATGTTCCCATCTTTCCTCGGGAATACCAAAAGCCCCAAAAAGATAACCATAAAAGCAAAACGTCTATGTTCTTCCCATTTTTGGCGGTTTCCTTTGCTACATATCTTTTTTTCCGGGTTGTTGAACCCTCATATGTGGCCATATCTGTGGTATATGAAGTGTGGAGTACAAAAGCCGTTCGCCAAATCTGTGTTGTGGACCGTCTTGCTTATCTTCAGTGAGTCTAAGAATCTGTGCACAGCTACAGTTCTCGAGGCAACCAAGTATTTATGTCTTAAAGGAACCTCATTATTTCCGATATAGCCAGCTATTTCTTCTAAGGTCGGGGTAAGTTCAAAGTCCGAAAAATGGAACACGTTGTGTGCCGGGTCCCAGCATGTGACCAATGCTCTGATAATGTCTCCCCGAGGCACAATCTCCAACAAACCGGTAAGCCCTTTCAAATATTTTTTGACTTCATCTTGCCCTTCTCCTCCTAGGTCATTCCACCACAGACGCAACTCCAAAGGGGTTTTATGCATGATTGAGAAAGGTTCATTTTGAATCGTGCTCATCCTGCACATTTATTAAGGTGATTTAATCACTTATTTTGACCTAACAAGGAAAAAATGACACTATTTTTTTAAAAATTTCTAACTTAAAACAAACAGCCGATTTTGCAGATACGGCCTTTCAGCACTTCGGGGAGAAATTTTAAGGCTGTGCCCGCTAACCGTTGAAAATGACCCAAGGTTGCTGTTCTCGCAAAAACGGCCTTCTGGCGCCCTTTTAGGGACATTCGGCTTGTATTAGACAAGAATGGCCTCACCTGACTTATTCAAAATTAAATTTTTTGTTATTTTTTGGCTATTTTGCAAAAAAGGAAAGTTGGACCCGACGAGGGTTTCCTACGTATCCCACACCCTGTGGGAATCAAACTGGCGTAGTTCGGCCGAATAAAACTAACTATTTTCGAAAACTAAACTCTTTTTGTTTTTTGTTGGCAAATACACTATTTCTGAAAGCAAGACTCTTTTTTATATTTTCTTTCCAGTGGCAAATAAAACAAACTAATTTGAAAATAAAACTCTTTTTGTTTTTCTTTTCCATTGGCAAACAAACAAACTAAAAAAATACTTTTCTTCTTTTTTTTTTCTTTCATTTTTCTCAAATATCCGGCAGAATTTCGGCACTACTTGGACATTGGTTTCTCTAATATAGGTAATTAACTCTCTACTCTGCTATTTTCTCTTTTTCTCTTTTTATTTTTCAATATTTCCAGATATTCAAAGTCGGTCAGCATGCGAGTCCAAAACAGATAAATGCACAAGTAGGATGCATCACGGTGGTCCATTATTCCGGGTAAACCTGTCCTAGACGGACCCAACCCCTGTGTTGAGTCCCCTAAGTCAAAATGCACGTGATGCAGATAAGCGTTCCTACTAGGGATCCGGCATGAAGTCAAGTTATTCTAGGTTCAAAACCTGGGTATATGTTCTAGACTGTGTACCCGAGCGGACAACTCGAGTCGAGGAGGGGGCTACGTACCGGGAACCAAAAGGCCATCCGGCTTAGTAACTTGTCCGGCCTCTTTCTTACTTTAAGGTATGACACTAACAGAATAGGGAGTCTCCACCAGTGAGCACATCCCCGGAGGTGAGAAGAGAAGGGTTTCGGCACAGTTTATATACAGTTCAGATAATCTCAAAGTGTTAAAGCATTTAGCACATTTAGCATGAAACATGTAGGAAAATCAGATAAAGCCAAATATAACAAATATTCTAAGCTCGAATTCTTAAACCCTGAACCGAAGTTCTGGGTTTGTGTCCCCAGCAGAGTCGCCAGAGCTGTCACACCTCCTTTTTCTTACTACACCCTGTGAAAGGTATAATAAAAGGAGTTTTTCCAATTAAAGGACAATCGAAACGGGATTCGTTATTAAAAATCAGAGTCGCCACTTGGGAGATTTATGGTGTCCCAAGTCACCGGTTTAGAATCCCGAATCGAGGAAATTATTGACTCTGTTTAACAGTCCGCGAACCAGAAATCCGGGTAAGGAATTCTGTTAACCCGGGAGAAGGTGTTAGGCATTCCCGGGTTCCGTGGTTCTAGCACGGTCGCTCAACTGTCATATTTGGCTTATTTATTTGATTTTAGTACATGTTTTGACCTATGTATTTTTAACTTTGAACCGCTTTTATTACTATTATTATTATTTTAAGAAGATTGCAACGTCGTGAAAATACGTCTCGAACCACGTCACATTAATGCACCCACGGTTTTTGACACATTTCGACTTCGTTGAGATTTGGATTTGGGTCACATAAATGTGCACCCGTATTAGGAAGGTAAATTATTTAAATTGCGTGTCTAAAGAGACTATTGCGTTATCATCTTTGGGGAAGGCCGTGAAATTCGCTAAACGGCCCATCCCGAAGTCTAACTACTAGGAAGTTCCTAAGGATTCTTAAAGGCGAACATTATTCACTAACAATATTCATTCTGCTGTTCAAACTAACATTATTCCCCCAAAATGACTCATGATCTCAGAATTAGACACATTGAAATAGCATACAGAAACAACAATCTATTTGAACTTCGTTATTATTTTTATAACTACTGAAAACGACTTTAAGCCACCCTACACTATCCTACATTATGTCACACCTCCTTTTTCACTACACCCGCAAGGGCATAAAGGAGTTTTTTCACTTAAAGGACAATCGGAACGGGATTTATTATTAGGATTCAGAGTCTCCACTTGGGAGATTAATGGTGTCCCAAGTCACCGGTTGAATCACGAACCGAGCAAAAATATGACTCTGTTAACAGTCCGCGAACCAGAAATCCGAGTAAGGAATTCTGTTAACCCGGGAGAAGGTGTTAGGCATTCCCGGGTTCCGTGGTTCTAGCACGGTTGCCCAACTGTTATATTTGGATTTATCTGATTTCAAAACATGTTTTAGCTTATGTGCCTTTTAACCGTAAACCGCTTTTATTATTATTTTTAATGAGAATTGCAATATCGTGAAAATGTGTCTCTAACCACGACACATAAATGCACCCGTGGTTGTTGACACATTTCGACTTCGTTGAGATTTGGATTTGGGTCACATAAATGCGCACCCGAGTTTAGGAAGGTAACGTTATTAAAATACGCGCCTAAAGAGACTAGCGCGTTATTATCTTTGGGGAGGGCCGTGAAATTCGCTAAACGGCCCGTCCTGAAATCTAAGTATTTTAAGACAACCATTTATTGAGGGCCCCGCCACTTTGCATTTTTATTTGGCGAGGCTCATCTCATTTTATTATTTAAAGGCCAGTCCTAAAGTAAACTGTGATTTTCTAGTTAATTTGTCTCTAATAATAAGAAGAGTCCTAATTTATTATTATTGTTTAAGAGCTACTTTACTTTGAGAAAGGACCTTGTAATCAGCCCACGTTGGTTTCATCTCTAAAATTAGGCACCGATTTCCTATGGCCTGGGCCTGATGGCAGGCCCAAATCCGTATCTTGTAAGCCTTGGGACTCAAGATTGAGTCTTAGGCGTTGTTATAGCCGGGCTGCCGCTTGGCCCAATTTTCTTCATAAATCAGCGGGTGAACCACAAATTTGAGCAGGAAATTCAAAGTCTAAATATGAATAGAAGAGACCCAGGATTTGATTGCTTTTTCAAAATTTAAAACACAAATCTCACCATATTACCATTCTAGATTTATCTTCCGTTTTCAGCACTAGCAAACGAGACACACATAAACACAAAAGCCATGGATTCAACTAAATACATATGACTAATCTCAGATGCATAAAATAATAACTTGATTGCCTATTTGTAACCTTCATGTCCATTAATATGTTCATTTAGTGTTTCGAACAATTCCACTATTGATTGAGTACAGAACTAGCTACTAGAAATTCATCTCATGGCTGACTAGATTCCATATACGAATCAAATGAAATTAGCAGGCCTACGTGTCCATTCATATATTAATAAACTGGAATGCTAATATCTAACACAAACAGTCCCATTACAGTTCAATTATCACAAATTATAAAAGTGTTCCAATCATCCAATTTCCTACTACTACTACTACTGTGCAACTAAAATTCAAATTAACACGACATTGAACAAGTTGACGTCAAATTAACATGATCTAGATTTCATTTCCTCAATTGACCAATACACACAGATTCAGTCCTTCAACATCAAATGAAGCTGGAAAAGTACCTGGAAGTCGAGATACAAAATAGAAGAAGAGGAGGTCAGCCACA